>NC_069500.1:1262597779-1262777779 GCF_027579735.1 Bombina bombina | reverse complement strand
ATCTCCTACTGATGAGTTCTAAAAAGAACGAAACAGGCTTGTATAGTGAGTGATTTCTGGTTTGCTGTCATATTCCTGTTTAAAAGGATCGCTGTGTTAAAACAGTATTTTGAAGCAAAAAAACTGAGAATTTGCATACCCAATTTGCATATCTTACCCACAATTCTCTTGTGCATTGCATATTAAGAATTTCTGGGGGCAAGCGGGGATACTTGCTTAGATGTACTAATTTCCTATGCAAATATTTACATTGATTTATATATATATATATATATATATATATATATATATATATATATATATATATATATATATATATATATATACATTCACACACAATATAACACTTCAAATAGCTTAGCTTTCCATATACCATATCACTTTAATCCCTTATAAAAAATATATATTAAATATTTTTTTATCACAAAGTGTATATATGAGTCTAATAGTTTATTTTAATGTGTTTTGTGCAACTTGTTTTTTAACACTTAAAGGACCAGTAAACACAGCAGATTTGCATAATCAACAAATGCAAGATAACAAGACAATACAATAGCATTTACTCTGAATTTCAAATGAGTAGTAGATTCTTTTTTAACACATTTCAAAGTTATGTATTTTTCCACTCCCCCTGTACCATGTGATAGCAATCAGCGAATCACAAATGCATATACGTAGAGTCTGGGTTCTTGCACATGCTCAGTAGGAGCTGGTGACTCAAAACAAGTTTAAATATAAAAGACTGTGCACATTTTTTTAATGGAAGTAAATTTGAAAGTTGTTTAAAATTACATGCTTTATCTGAATCATGAAAATTGAATAAAACCTGAGTGTCCCTTTAAATATTACACTAGGCCTTCAGGTGCGCTAATCCGCTAAGCACAAATTTTATTTGTGTTTGAGTTCAACTGTTTACTTTCAACTTTTAATAAGTGCGCTAGTGAGCGTGGTCGCGATATTGCTTATTGCCACCCACACTAACATTAGCAGGCCGCTTGTAATCTAACCCTGTATTGAGTACCGGCTTATTGTTGGATAAACTGTACACTTAGGTTAATTACATTTTGCAACCCCTAGTATAGATAACCCTGAGCTATCTAAAAGATACCAACCATCTCCTACATCTTTTAGAGCGGGAAAGTTGGAGTGACAATTTTATGTGTTTAGCAGTGGATATTGTATGACTTTATTCTGCTATTCCCCACAATTGGGGTTTGGAAGCAATAAAAATGCCTGACAGTAGTTATTTTTCTCTGAATTAATTAGGGTAGCATTTTTTAAGTTTAATTAAATGAAAAGGATGAGAGGAAACGGAAAAAGAAAAGAAAAATCTGTGTTATGCAACATTTTGTTCTGTTCTACATTTCTATAAGACCCTTCTAACCAATCCTAACAGTCTCTTCTCTCTCTCTGGATTTCACAATAGTTTCTTGTAGAAATGTTTTCTTTGTGTTTTTCAATTCATGTTATGAAGTTTTCAGTCTAATGTTTTTATTCTCTGGAATTTGATCATAATCAAAAATTAGGACGGTAGCCAATGTTGGCATGAGAAGTGTCATTTTGTTTTTCAGATGTTTTGTGAATATCAGTCACTGACATAGTTATTGTTTACACCATGGGGCCTATTTATCAAGCTCCGTATGGAGCTTGATGCCCCATGTTTCTGGCGAACCATCAGGCTCGCCAGAAACACAAGTTATGAAGCAGCAGTCTAAAGACCGCTGCTCCATAACCTGTCCACCTGCTCTGAAGCGGCAGACAGACAACTGCCGGAAATCAACCCGATCCAATATGATTGGGTTGATTGACACCCCCTGCTAGCGAATCTGCAGGGGGTGGTATTGCACCAGCAGTTCACCAGAACTGCTGGTGCAATGATAAATGCCAAGAGCGTATGCTATCGGCATTTATCGATGTGCAGCGGACATGATCCGTAATATCCAATATCGGATCATGTCCGCTTGTACATTCTTAGATAGGCCCCCATGTGTGCTCTCAGTCAATCTGTTGGTGTTGAGCATTTATCAAGAGCATTTGGCTGTGGAATTCAATGTGTCCATGTTGTTCTTAATATTTAGTCAACTTTTAGTAGATTGTGATCACTGAAGACGATGTTGTTCATGGACCACATCTGTAACTGGATATCAGATACAATATTTTTCAAATATGAAAATGGTGATATTATTCTGATGTTGAAAAAAAAATGAGAGCTGAAAGAATCAAGAAGAATCAAGCCCCTGTACTAGTGCAGACACTTCTTCATACGAAAATAATGTCCAATAGCCATCTGGATATTTCTGAAAGAAGCACATTTTGTTTTTTGGTACTCTGGTAATCAGTTAAACATAAAGTTTTCAGGCTGCAGAAACACCCCTCGAATTGACTTTGGTTTAAAATGATTGTTCTGCTTGTTTTCTAGGCATTTGCTACTTGTACAAACAGCATAAAAAAAACAAACAAATAAAATTCTTGCTCTATTATACATTAGCATAATAGTTATATGAAACCTAAACTAAAGTTGGACAGCTGGTTCACTCACCAATAACAAAAGTTACAAGACAGAATTTATTTTGACAGGCCTCTGTACTTTGCACAGTGGCTGCTATCAGAATATAGTTCTCTTCTTACATAAAACATACTGCTTCTCAGTATGTAACAGTCTCTTGAATTCTTCATCAGCTACAGAGAAATTTACATTAAATTATAATCAAAGTAATGTCGCAGTCCTTCTATCTCATGCACTTATATTAAATATTGTGCAATTTACTCAACACATTTTGGCTCAATTTGACTCTAAGAAAAAGGCTGCTAATTGAGCCAAAACATGGTAATTGTTAGCTATAAAAAAATAGATTTTAAGCTCAGAGAAATATCAGCACTCTAATAATAAGTTATTTCAGGAAATTGCATATAACTGCAATGCTGTCATGTTGCTTTAGCAAAGGGAAAGCAGTACATTTTACAGACGTGACCAGGAAGATCATTGGTGTAAGGACTTGGAGATTAACACAAGTAAAAAGACATCCAAAGACCTGTTATTTAAAGGGACACTGAACCCAAATGTTTTATTTTGTGATTCAGATAGAGCATGCAATTTTAAGCAACTTTCTAATTTAGTCCTATTATCAATTTTTCTTCGTTCTCTTGCTATCTTTATTTGAAAAATAATGAATCTAAGTTTTTTTTGGTTCAGACCTCTGGACAGCACTTTTTTATTGTTGAATGAATTTATCCACCAATCAGCAAGAAAAACCCAGGTTGTTCACCAAAAATGGGCCGGCATCTAGGTAGGTATACCCCGCTCATACAGCGGGTTAGGGACCAGAGGCCCGCTTTAAAGTGAAAACCGCCTTAAAGTGAAACAAGGCAGTTTTAGCTTTCTTTTCACTTGTCAGTGTGTTTAATTTAAAAACTTGAAAACATGTTTGAACTAACAAATGGAGTGCAATAGTGCTACTTTTAGTTTAACACTAGCACAGCACAGTATTAAATAAATACTGTACCTGTAAAATAGTGACAATCACTGTAGTAAATTTTGCCAGACTATAGCACTGAGACACAGATTGCACTGTAATGCTAAAAACAGAGGGAACTAATCATAACAAAATGGTGCCAGTCACTTTTCTCGCAATCTCACGATGAATACAGCACTGCTTCAAAATCACTGGAGGATGAACTTCAGCTCCACAAAGCGCTGTATTAGCGAAACGCTGTAAAGTGAAGCGCTGTAAAATGAAGTATGTGTGTATATACAGGGAGTGCAGAATTATTAGGCAAATGAGTATTTTGACCACATCATCCTCTTTATGCATGTTGTCTTACTCCAAGCTGTATAGGTTTGAAAGCCTACTACCAATTAAGCATATTAGGTGATGGGCATCTCTGTAATGAGAAGGGGTATGGTCTAATGACATCAACACCCTATATCAGGTGTGCATAATTATTAGGCAACTTCCTTTCCTTTGGCAAAATGGGTCAAAAGAAGGACTTGACAGGCTCAGAAAAGTAAAAAATAGTGAGATATCTTGCAAAGGGATGCAGCACTCTTAAAATTGCAAAGCTTCTGAAGCGCGATCATCGAACAATCAAGCGTTTCATTCAAAATAGTCAACAGGGTCGCAAGAAGCGTGTGGAAAAACCAAGGTGCAAAATAACTGCCCATGAACTGAGAAAAGTCAAGCGTGCAGCTGCCAAGATGCCACTTGCCACCAGTTTGGCCATATTTCAGAGCTGCAACCTCACTGGAGTGCCCAAAAGCACAAGGTGTGCAATACTCAGAGACATGGCCAAGGTAAGAAAGGCTGAAAGACGACCACCACTGAACAAGACACACAAGCTGAAACGTCAAGACTGGGCCAAGAAATATCTCAGGACTGATTTTTCTAAGGTTTTATGGACTGATGAAATGAGAGTGAGTCTTGATGGGCCAGATGGATGGGCCCGTGGCTGGATTGGTAAAGGGCAGAGAGCTCCAGTCCGACTCAGACGCCAGCAAGGTGGAGATGGAGTACTGGTTTGGGCTGGTATCATCAAAGATGAGCTTGTGGGGCCTTTTCGGGTTGAGGATGGAGTCAAGCTCAACTCCCAGTCCTACTGCCAGTTTCTGGAAGACACCTTCTTCAAGCAGTGGTACAGGAAGAAGTCTGCATCCTTCAAGAAAAACATGATTTTCATGCAGGACAATGCTCCATCACACGCGTCCAAGTACTCCACAGCGTGGCTGGCAAGAAAGGGTATAAAAGAAGAAAATCTAATGACATGGCCTCCTTGTTCACCTGATCTGAACCCCATTGAGAACCTGTGGTCCATCATCAAATGTGAGATTTACAAGGAGGGAAAACAGTACACCTCTCTGAACAGTGTCTGGGAGGCTGTGGTTGCTGCTGCATGCAATGTTGATGGTGAACAGATCAAAACACTGACAGAATCCATGGATGGCAGGCTTTTGAGTGTCCTTGCAAAGAAAGGTGGCTATATTGGTCACTGATTTGTTTTTGTTTTGTTTTTGAATGTCAGAAATGTATATTTGTGAATGTTGAGATGTTATATTGGTTTCACTGGTAAAAATAAATAATTGAAATGGGTATATATTTGTTTTTTGTTAAGTTGCCTAATAATTATGCACAGTAATAGTCACCTGCACACACAGATATCCCCCTAAAATAGCTATAACTAAAAACAAACTAAAAACTACTTCCAAAACTATTCAGCTTTGATATTAATGAGTTTTTTGGGTTCATTGAGAACATGGTTGTTGTTCAATAATAAAATTAATCTTCAAAAATACAACTTGCCTAATAATTATGCACACCTGATATAGGGTGTTGATGTCATTAGACCACACCCCTTCTCATTACAGAGATGCACATCACCTAATATGCTTAATTGGTAGTAGGCTTTCGAGCCTATACAGCTTGGAGTAAGACAACATGCATAAAGAGGATGATGTAGTCAAAATACTCATTTGCCTAATAATTCTGCACTCCCTGTGTATGTATATATATATATATATATATATATATATATATATATATATATATATATATATATATATATATATATCTGGAACAGAAGAGGGAAGGGCGCACAGCAAAAAAAGAGACCTCCTGGTGTAGTATGTCAAGATATTTCTTATATATTATGATGTAGTGACAAATGAACACTCACATGTTATATCCTCAACATTATGAGGTATAGATAAGACACAGCAAATCGATTGTCCACTTGGGAAAAGGCAATCCAGACCCCTTTCTGCTTTCAGCCTCCTACTCTTTCCTCAGACAGTGTATACACACTTCCAGCAGAAGATTAACCACTTCAAAGGGATGTCAGCACAGTTCTTTTTTCTAGAATGAAGAGGGAGGGGTGCAGCAGAAAAAGACCTCCTGGTGTAGTATGTCAAAATATATATGTGTACTTTGAGATGCAGTGACAAATTAACACTCACATGTTACTACCTCAATTTTATGAGGTATAGATAAGACACAGATAGAATGATTATCCTCTTGAGGAAAAGGCAAGCCAACCCCTTTCTGCTTTCAAGCTCCTTTCTTTTTCCCAGGCAATGTATTCACCTCTCCAACAAAGGGTTAACCCCTTCAAACAGAGGTCAGCACAGTCCTTTTGAAAAAGGTGCTAGAGCAGATTTCCACAGGGGATAGCAAAAACAATTGTGCTCACCAATTGAACTGAATGTAAACAATGTACCTTTATTTAATGAATAAATAAACGGTTTCATGCATGTACTGCTGCTTTAAAAACCTTGTTATGACCGTTAAAAAAACTTTAAAGTGTAAAACTTAAAACTTGAAGCAGTGCTGCAAAATATCCAAGCTAAAGTTCTTATTTCAAAAAGCTCTTAATTTTGCTCAAATAAATGTCCCAAACTTAGAGCACTTATTGCATGGATAACATCACTTAAACACTTTCCTTGTAATCCTTTTGCATCTGCTTTGTTTGTATAAAAAAAAATTTGTGCTTTTGCTTTTTAATCAAACCTGACACAGCGTGTGTTCGTGCCGTAGCACTCTGTTTCAATTGCGGCTGTCGAGGGGGCGTGGCCTGACGCGTTTCATGACTCGATTGGTCACTTCATCAGAGGTAGGGTACGCCCCCCCCCTAAGCCTCCTATTTGTATCATCAAAAAACGTCAGCATTGTTTCATCACCTCCATCTTTGTTTTGGGAGGAGGTGTGATTCTTTAGCACTCAGTGTATTTGTTCTAAGGGCAAATCAGTCCACTTATATACAATTATCACTTCATCCCCTCATATTCCTATAATTGAACCATCTGTTAAGCTTTCTAGCATACATTTGCAAAATATATTCATATATTTGTCAGTTAAAAAAAAATAAAAAATAAATATATATCTAAAAGTTATACTAAATGCTTTCATATCTGTAACCACAATCATTCTCATATTTATTCATACATGTGAGCCAATATTCTTAAACTCATTTCAAATAAATGAAAGTAATTTCCCTGCATGCTTATTTGCATACACTTCCAACCACAATGTTTTCATTTTGTTATTCTTCTTGATGTTGCTCCCTCAGTTATTTCTACTATGTGCTTAACCATTCCATAAGTTCTCATTTTTTATTAGTTTTTCTTGTACCTATAAAAAAGCTGCCAGGTCTATACCTTTGTTTAAACCTTGTGGGTCCAAGCTCTTTAAAGTGTGGATCCAAAAAGTCTCTCTCTTCCTAAGTTCCAATAATCTGCTCCCACCTCTGGGGCCCACCTGTACCTGTTCTATTGATTTTATGTAGAATTGTGAGGGATCTTTTTTGTGTACATTTGTAAGGTGTTTAATTAATGGGGTTTTTAATATTCCAGCCTCTATATTTATCATGTGTTCTAGGCATCTCACTTTCAAAATTATTTTTGTTCTTCCTACATATTTTAATGGAGTCCTGCATTTGCACTCCAACATATATACTACATGATCAGATTTGCAATTCAATTTTCTTTTGATTAAATTTAATTTATCTTCCCCTTCTATATCAGTATTTTTATTGTAATTTTTTGAAGGGTGTATGTGACTGCAACATACACAGTTTTTTCTGAAACATTTGAAAAAAACCTTTTTATGGGGCATACCCCTATTATTCTCTTTCTTTGGCTCTCTGATGATACTAGGAGCTAGAATGTTCATAATACATCTATTTTTCTTAAAGATGACCTCCGTACGTTCACCCAGGGTTTCTTTTGAAAGGGGGTCTTTCAAAAGTATACTCCAATGCTTTTTAAAAATAGATTTAACCTGTGTGTATCCGGTATTGAAGGTGGTAACAAAACTAAGACTTATTTTGTTTTTCTTGTCATTATTATTAGTGTTGTTTTCCTTATTTACATCTATAACTGCATTGTTTAGTTCCCCTCGTTTAGTTCCTCTTCATAGAACCTTCTATACCTTTTTTACCCATGAGTAAATCATTTCTGTTCTGATTTTTGGCTTTTTTATAGGCTTTATCAATATTTTCTGGTCTAAAGTGTTTAGCCTCAAAGCGTGCTTTTAACCTGCTTGCTTCCTCCTCAAATTCTTCAAGGCGGCTGCAATTCCTTCTTATCCTCTGGAATTGCCCGAAGGGTACGTTCTCAATCCACCTAGGGTGATGGCCACTTCGGGCATCCAGAAAACCATTGGTGTCTGCCTCTTTCCTATACCCTCTTGTGCCTACCTTGTCACCCTCATTAAAGAGGACAAGATCCAGGAAACTGATCTCATCTTCATTGGACTCACCATTATTTGAATTCAATTCTTCCATAAAAAGTGACCAACGTGCTGAGTTTCCATCCCAGATGACCAACACGTCATCTATATACCTCTTCCAAAATATAAGATGTTTATTTCTGAAGTTGTCATTCTCATAGATCATTTGCTCCTCTAGACACCCCACATACAAATTGGCAAAATTTGGTGCAAATTTCGTCCCCATGGCGGTGCCTTTCTTCTGTAGATAGAACCTGAAACAGAAAATAATTCTTTCTCAAGACAAATCCTATGGAATCTGCCAGAAAATTTTGTTGAATGAGAGGATAATCCTCATGTTTTTGCTGTCAGTGAATTAATACCCAATATATTGGGTCTCCCCGGAGGGCTTTTCTGATTTTTGTGGATTTTTGGCAAGTGATAAAATATGGCTATATTTGGCTCATCACTTGCCAACAACTTCCATTCTTTTTGATTTAATACTTTGTTTCTATAACCCTGGTCAATATGTGTTTTATATTCCTCCAGGTACCGATGGGTGGGATCGCCATCCAGTATCTTATATGTGTATACATCTGACAAAAGGTTAGATGCCTCTTTTAAGTAATCTACCTTGTCCTGGATGACGATACCACCTCCCTTATCTGCAGCCCTAAAAATTAACTGGTCTTTGCTTTTTAAATTGTTTAATGCTGTCTTTTCTTTTAGACTTAGATTATGTTTCTTAATGTTGAAATCTCTACACAATTCTGAGCATTCCGGGATCACTATATACTTGAGCTGAGAGATGTATTTTCCTTGTGAGTGTACAGGGAAAAATATTGATTTCGATTTCAATCTACTGTGACTACAACCTTCCATTTCTGTATTATCATCCTCATGTATAGACCACAATTCTTGGTCATTTTGAGGCTGATTGTTAAATTCTTTCTCTAGGTCAGCTAGTGCTTGCAGGGTTTCTTTCTCATCTTCTGTTAAAATGTCCCCATTTTTCTTATCTTTACCTTTATTAAAGTGCCTAGTGAGTGTCAGTTCATTAATTTGAGCAAAATTAAGACCTTTTCGAAATAAGAACTTTATCTTGGATATTTTGCAGCACTGCTTCAAGTTTTAAGTTTTACACTTCAAAGTTTTTTTAACGGTCATAACAAGGTTTTTAAAGCAGCAGTACATGCATGAAACTGTTTATTTATTCATTTAATAAAGGTACATTTTTTACATTCAGTTCAATTGGTGAGCACAATTGTTTTTGCTATCCCCTGTGGAAATCTGCTCTAGCATCTTTTTCAAAAGGACTGTGCTGACATCTGTTTAAAGGGGTTAACCCTTTGTTGGAGAGGTGAATACATTGCCTGGGAAAAAGAAAGGAGCTTGAAAGCAGAAAGGGGTTGGCTTGCCTTTTCCTCAAGTGAATAATCGTTCTATCTGTGTCTTATCTATACCTCATAAGATGAGGTTGTAACATGTGAGTGTTCATTTGTCACTGCATCTCAAAGTACACATATATATTTTGACATACTACATCAGGAAGTCTTTTTCTGCTGCACCCCTCCCTCTTCATTCTAGAAAAAAGAACTGTGCTGACATCCCTTTGAAGTGGTTAAAATTCTGCTGGAAGGGTGTATACACGATTTGAGGAAAGAGTAGGGGGCTGAAAGCAGAAAGGGGTCTGGATTGCCTTTTTCCCAAGTGGACAATCGATTTGCTGTGTCTTATCTATACCTCATAATGTTGAGGTTATAACATGTGAGTGTTCATTTGTCACTACATCATAATATATAAGAAATATCTTGACATACTAAACCAGGAGGTCTCTTTTTTTGCTGTGTGCCCTTCCCTCTTCTGTTCCAGATTTTTTCCAGGAAGCTCTCCTGTCTACAGGGGGATTTCATTTTTTTGGGAGTAGGCTGCAGGTAGAAGAAAAGAACCCTTTCTCCCCTCCAGATATCAACGATTTGGTGTCTTTGGAAAATTACAGGGAGTCCTACAAACATAGAACATTACTGGCATTTTCTCTTGATTGGGGACTATTTACATTTATAGCGCTGTATTTCTCTGTTTTTTGTTTATATATATATATATATAAATACATATGTGTGCATATACAGTCGTATGCAAAAGTTTAGGCACCCCTGACAATTTCCATGATTTTCATTTATAAATAATTGGGTGTTTGGATCAGCAATTTCATTTTGATCAATCAAATAACTAAAGGACACAGTAATATTTCAGTAGTGAAATGAAGTTTATTGGATTAACAGAAAATGTGCACTATGCATCAAAATGAAATTAGACAGGTGCATAAATTTGGGCACCCCAACAGAAATATTGCATCAATATTTAGTAGAGCATCCTTTAGCAGAAATAACAGCCTCTAAACGTTTCCTATAGCCTGTAATGAGTGTCTGGATTCTGGATGAAGGTATTTTGGACCATTCCTCCTTGCAAAACATCTCCAGTTCAGTTAGGTTTGATGGTTGCCGGGCATGGACAGCCCGCTTCAAATAACCCCACAGATTTTCAATGATATTTAGGTCTGGGGACTGGGATGACCATTCCAGAACATTGTACTTGTTCCTCTGCATAATTGCCAGAGTAGATTTTGAGCAGTGTTTTAGGTTGTTGTCTTGTTGAAATATCCAGCCCCGGCGTAACTTCAACTTTGTGACTGATTCTTCAACATTATTCTCAAGTATCTGCTGATATTGAGTGGAATCTATGCGACCCTCAACTTTAACAAGATTCCCAGTACCGGCACTGGCCACACAGCCCCACAGCATGATGGGACATCCGCCAAATTTTACTGTGGGTAGCAAGTGTTTGTCTTGGAATGCTGTGTTCTTTTGCCCCCATGCATAATGCCCCTTGTTATGACTAAACAACTCAATCTTTGTTTCATCAGTCCACAGCACCTTCTTCGGAAATGGAGCTGGCTTGTCCAAATGTGCGTTTGCACACCTCAAGCGACTCTGTTTGTAGTGTGTATAGAGAAAAAGCTTCTTCCGCATCACTCTCCCATACAGCTTCTCCTTGTGCAAAGTGCGCTGAATTGTTGAGCAATGCACAGTGACACCATCTGCAGCAATATGACATTGTAGGTCTTTGGAGGTGGTCTGTGGGCTGTTTTTAACCGTTCTCACCATTCTTTGCCTTTGCCTCTCCGATATTTTACTTGGCCTGCCACTTCTGGTCTTCCATTTTCTCACTATGTTCCTCACAGTGGACACTGACAGCTTAAATCTCTGTGATAGCTTTTTGCAGCCTTCCCTTAAACCATAATGTTGAACAATCTTTGTTTTCAGGTCATGTGAGAGTTGTTTTGAGGCCCCCGTGTTGCCACTCTTCAGAGGAGAGTCAAAGAGAACAAAAACTTAAATACCTTTTCTCATGATTGGATGCACCTGTCTATGAAGTTCAAGGCTTAATGGACTCACCATACCATTTGTGTGTTCCAATTAATCAGTATTAGGTAGTTTCAGGTATTCAAATCAACAAAATGACAAGGGTGCCCAAATTTATGCACCTGTCTAATTTTGTTTTGATGCATATTGCACATTTTCTGTTAATCCAATAAACCTCATTTCACTACGGAAATATTACTGTGTCCTTCAGTTATTTGATAGATCAAAATGAAATTGATGATAAAAATAATCAATTATTTATAAATGAAAATCATGGAAATTGTCAGGGGTGCCAAAACTTTGCATACGACTGTATGTGTGTGTGTGTATATATATATATATATATATATATATATATACACTCTGTGTATATATATATATATATATATATATATATATATATACACTCTTTGTATATATATATATATATATATATATATATATATACTGTATATATACTGTATATATATATATATATATATATATATATATATATATATATATATATATATATATATACAGGGAGTGCAGAATTATTAGGCAAATTAGTATTTTGACCACATCATCCTCTTTATGCATGTTTTCTTACTCCAAGCTGTATAGGCTCGAAAGCCTACTACCAATTAAGCATATTAGGTGATGTGCATCTCTGTAATGAGAAGGGGTGTGGTCTAATGACATCAACACCCTATATCAGGTGTGCATAATTATTAGGCAACTTCCTTTCCTTTGGCAAAATGGGTCAAAAGAAGGACTTGACAGGCTCAGAAAAGTCAAAAATAGTGAGATATCTTGCAGAGGGATGCAGCACTCTTAAAATTGCAAAGCTTCTGAAGCGTGATCATCGAACAATCAAGCGTTTCATTCAAAATAGTCAACAGGGTCGCAAGAAGCGTGTGGAAAAACCAAGGCGCAAAATAACTGCCCATGAACTGAGAAAAGTCAAGCGTGCAGCTGCCAAGATGCCACTTGCCACCAGTTTGGCCATATTTCAGAGCTGCAACATCACTGGAGTGCCCAAAAGCACAAGGTGTGCAATACTCAGAGACATGGCCAAGGTAAGAAAGGCTGAAAGACGACCACCACTGAACAAGACACACAAGCTGAAACATCAAGACTGGGCCAAGAAATATCTCAGGACTGATTTTTCTAAGGTTTTATGGACTGATGAAATGAGAGTGAGTCTTGATGGGCCAGATGGATGGGCCCGTGGCTGGATTGGTAAAGGGCAGAGAGCTCCAGTCCGACTCAGACGCCAGCAAGGTGGAGGTGGAGTACTGGTTTGGGCTGGTATCGTCAAAGATGAGCTTGTGGGGCCTTTTCGGGTTGAGGATGGAGTCAAGCTCAACTCCCAGTCCTACTGCCAGTTTCTGGAAGACACCTTCTTCAAGCAGTGGTACAGGAAGAAGTCTGCATCCTTCAAGAAAAACATGATTTTCATGCAGGACAATGCTCCATCACACGCGTCCAAGTACTCCACAGCGTGGCTGGCAAGAAAGGGTATAAAAGAAGAAAATCTAATGACATGGCCTCCTTGTTCACCTGATCTGAACCCCATTGAGAACCTGTGGTCCATCATCAAATGTGAGATTTACAAGGAGGGAAAACAGTACACCTCTCTGAACAGTGTCTGGGAGGCTGTGGTTGCTGCTGCACGCAATGTTGATGTTGAACAGATCAAAACACTGACAGAATCCATGGATGGAAGGCTTTTGAGTGTCCTTGCAAAGAAAGGTGGCTATATTGGTCACTGATTTGTTTTTGTTTTGTTTTTGAATGTCAGAAATGTATATTTGTGAATGTTGAGATGTTATATTGGTTTCACTGGTAAAAATAAATAATTGAAATGGGTATATATTTGTTTTTTGTTAAGTTGCCTAATAATTATGCACAGTAATAGTCACCTGCACACACAGATATCCCCCTAAAATAACTATAACTAAAAACAAACTAAAAACTACTTCCAAAACTATTCAGCTTTGATATTAATGAGTTTTTTGGGTTCATTGAGAACATGGTTGTTGTTCAATAATAAAATTAATCCTCAAAAATACAACTTGCCTAATAATTCTGCACTCCCTGTATATATATATATATATATATATATATATATATATATATATATATATATATATATATATATATATATATATATATTGTATATATATATTGTATATATATATATATATATATATATATCAATGTAAATATTTGCATAGGAAATTAGCACATCTAGGCAAGATTCCCCGCTCTGTATACATCTACATACACATATTTATATTTATAATTATTATGAGATAGTGTATATATGAGCAAACATGCATTTTTTATGTATTTATGTTGCATATATTATATATATATAAAATATAAATACATACACATATTTAAACGTATAATTTAATTAGTGTGTATATGAGTGTACATGTATTTTTAATGTATTTAGATTGTGTTTAGTGCAGACTGGAGACATTTAATAGCTTTTAAGAAAAAAGATTTTAGAGAAATACTATGGCTCCTAGAGATTGTAACCGTTTGTGTGTCCATTAGCTAACTATTTTTACATGTGGTGGATGTTATTTTTTTATTATAATAATGAGTTATGACTGGTGTTATCTTATCCTTTGCAAGCCTTCAAATGCAGCATATGCTGCATAGTACATTGAGCCCATATACCGGTAATGTAAACTGTTCCTAAAACAGAATCTACTGACCCTTGTATGTATTTATAATCATGGAAAAGATGAAACTTTTATTAATTGGGTACAAAGCACCTATTGTCTAGATAATGTAGGGGAAATAGCCATTTTCTCCATTTTTCAGCAATGAGAGGCTTAACACTGTATGTAGTTTTTATTCAGCTGTAGAAAACCCCTCCATAAAGACCACTTAAAAAGCACCTGAACATGGAAATTTATGATGAATATTATGTTAATTTCTGAAACAGTCAGATAATGTAGATGCATCACTTTATAAATTTAAAACTAAAATTTCCTACATGCCTTTTATACAAATCTGAAGACTTTGCAAATGCAACAGGGATATCAGTATGCAGTAAGTCACATTTAGAGTCAGAAGCTTTAAAATGAACAGTAACTGCAGTTTTAGTAGAATAATCTGCAACAATATGTTGAAAGCCTTGCACAAAATTTCTTCCATAAATTTGTCTATTGCACACGGTACTTATAATTCCATGCAGGATTTTTGAAAATCTGAGTTTAGAGATACAAAACAGAAATAAAATAACGCAAGTATATTTCATACCTGGCAAATCCTTTAATATGCCACAATATGATAGACAGACATCTGTCTGTCTATCTGCCAGAATTCCCAAAATACTTGTGCGTAAGGATTCCACAGCAGATATTGTAAAACATAGTACCTAGTTATTACAAACAAGATTAAATGTATAACCCATTAAGATTTTTCCTTTTCATTTTTTTTTATTGCCATCTATAGTAAGATGTTTTATTTTTAAAAGTTAGAAATATATTAATTTACAATGCACTGCATCATTATTCTGTATAATATTATAAAAAAAAATGTTTGAAGCTAGAATGCAAATTTGAGTCATTAGTGAAGTAAATTAACTACTGATGATCTTATCAATTATTACCTTACACCTGCATATAAATTAGTGGAGTATTGCAAACCTCTCACTCATATATTATTTTCTGTGAATTTGATCGTAAATCAAACAAAAATATTTTTTTTTTCTTTCACAGAGGTGTTTAACTGATTTAATGATCATTAGTGTATCCATTCCTAAGAGAGGGACTGCAGTCTCAGCTCTCATTAAAATCTTCCAATGAATATTTCAAAACTTAATGAATTAGATTTCATAAAATGTAACTTTTGCTATTGTAAATTAGGAAAGGTTCACACTTCTTAAATATTTCAATAAATAGATGCAACTCCTCCCTTCTTAGAAAGGTAACGTATTTAAGAGGCTCATGTTTTGCAGAACAACAAAAAATTGTTGTAAAAAGAAAATATGTGTTGTGGGTTGCAATTCTTTCATATGTTGACCATTTAGTTATAATAGTTATAATAAAGAATATTTTACAGATAAAATTATTTACATAGTCAAGCAAGATGTATATCATGGTAATAACCATGTTTATTTGCAGGTGTTACACTGCTGCAGCAGATTCCTTTTCATTAACCTCTTAAGGACATATGACGGAATTTTTCCGTCATAAAACAATTGAGCAAACTGAAAGCTGTGTCCTTAAGGGTTAAAGGGACACTCAAGTCAACAAACTTTTATGATTCAGAAAGAGCAAGCCGTTTTAAGACTCTTTCCAATTTACTTCCATTATCATGGGAGAACAAAATATATTTGTCAGAAAAAAATCTACTGCCTATTTGAAATTCACTGTTATTTAATTGTCTGTTTATTATGTACTTGTTAATTATGTAAATCTCCCGTGCTGGCAGTAGGTAACCTAGGGCGTATGGTGCAGCGCTTATTGGATGCAACAGCTGCCTGTCAAACTGAAGCATTAGAATTTCAGATACGGAGGCAGTATAGAAGCAGGGAACAGAGGTGCATAAAAATCGGTATAACAATAGATATAGTGTGTGTGTAACAGAAATACTAGCATCATTATGCATATATTTAAAAGTGCTTTCATACTATGTAAATTAACTTAAGTGAGTTTACCATCACTTTAAGCTTCAACACTAATGGTCACTGCATTTGGTCTTGAAAAAAACACTTTCCCGATTTACTTCCTTTATGAAACTGTGCACAGTTGTTTGATATTTACTCTCTCTGAGGATTCAGGGCTCCATGTACTAAGCCGTCAATTCATTAAACTCGCCGTTACTCGCCGCGGGCGAAATGGTGTCCGCTGTTGCTATGTACTAATAATCCCACAATAAATAGACACGTCTAGCCCGCCGCGAGCAGTGGCGGAATATTGATAAATTTGACGCCTCGCTCGCCGCGACTAAGCTGATGTACTTAACTTTCAGTTGAATTGTCTGGCCAATTGTTAACACGCGACATGTAAGGTGTCATGAACGTCATAGTAGTCGCGGGAATAGAATTTTGCTCCTATAAATGTACAACTTTTCTAAACAACTTTATTATTGTTCCAAAATTTTTGGAGAGTAATTACAGAGCGCTCTTTTTTGTGATCTTTATTTACAAATTCGATATGGCTTCATCTGGATCTGAAACCGCTTCAAAATCCAAGAATCCTCACTTTTCTCATCAGCAAAACGTCGTTTTGATTGACATGATTATTGACTCTTATGATTATTTGTTTGGATGTCGTGTCAAACAGACAAATTTTTCTAGGAGGAAGCAGATCTGGCAAAGGATCAGCGACGCTGTTAGTGCCCAGGGTCCAGGAAAAAAGGATGTCGATCAGCTGAAGAAGCATTACAACGACATTAAACATTTCGCCAAAGCTAAATTGGCCAGAGAAAAAAATTCGGCATGTGCTACCGGAGGTGGACCAGCATATGTGGCAGACCTCAATGATTATGAGCAGAAGCTTGTTCAGCGTCTGGGACCAGAGATCATCACTGGCATAACGGATGATTGTGACAGTGATTTAAGAGGTAAATGTACAAAATAATTGACGCAAATGTTTTTTTTTAAATTATGATAGGTCATTGTCTCCAATATATATTTCTTTAAAATAACATTATCTGACTTCTTACGCTTCAGTATCTGAATCTATATAGGCCATTTAGGCCCCAAATACTGTAATCATTTATGTCGCATATATGTATAAGGGATTGTACAAGCCATTTAGGCCCCAAATACTGTAATCATTTATGTTGCATATATGTATAAGGGATTGTACAATAATATGGTTGTTATACTGCCTTTTTTTAAAGGTCTAACGGAACTAAAGATTTGTTGATTATTAATATAGTGATCCCTAAAGATAACACCCATGTGTTTATTTTCAAACCAGTATTGCATAGAAACCTTAAAGAGATAATGACAATAGAAATAATGTAATTTGAAACTATTAACCCCTTAATGACCACAATGTAACCTGTATGTCACTGGTCGTTAAGGGTTTTTTCAGTACACAATAGCACAAGTCTAGCAAGAACACGTTATTAATACCCTCCCTCCAGCAGGCTTTGTGGAATAGAGCAGTCTCAACGATGGTGGCAAGACCGCGCTATAAAACAATCAAGTCCCAAAAAAAGGCCAGAGACATACAGGGTACGTCGCTGGTCCTTAAGGGGTTAAAAAAATATTGATGTTGTGTAACATGGTATGTCTGACATTAATCATGAGACTAACCCCAGATCACATGCCTTCTTAAATTTCTGATCTATTGACTTCCATGTTGCGTTATTTGACTATAGAATATTATTTTTAACATCTTTAAAAATTGTTCTCCGCTTTATAAACATATACTTTTTTCAGATATAGCTATGCACATAGTTGACGCAGTCACATGAACCATCTATGTGCATCAGCCAATGATCATTTACTGTGCCTGTATAGATTTGCTTTTCATCAAAGAATAAAAATCCAATGAAGGCAAAAACATAATACAATTAAATATTTTTGAAAAAGCATTTTCTTTTGCAATTTGTAAAGGAAATGTTATTTGTTCATGTCCCTTTAAAGGGCCACTAAACCCAAAATCTTTTTTTAATGATTCAGATAGAGAATAGAAATTTAAACAACATTACAAATTACTTCCATTATTTCTTTGGCTTCATTTTCTAGATATTCTTAGTTGAAGAAAAATAAATACACATGTTGAGCCAATCACACGAGGCTTCTTTGTGCAGCAATCAAATGCTTTTCAACAAAGAATATCAAGAGAATAAAACAAATTAGATAATATAAGTAAATTATAAAGATGTTTATAACTGCATTCTCTTTCTAAATCATAAAATAAAAAAGGTGGGTGGCATGTCCCTTTAATGATTGAGCCTTCATTCACTGCTGTGATTATTATTATTAACACTTTTAGCTTTCAGTTTCAACTAGAAATAAAAATAAACCTAACGTATTTTTTTTTTTTTTTTTTTTTAAAGCAACGCCAAAAACACAAGCAGAGCCTGTGAGGAGTAACAAAGTGCCCACTTGTTCTACTTCATCTTCTGCGGTTTACAGACCACCCAGTTCAGCTGTTTCCAGACCTTCGGCCAGTTTTACACATGGACAATTAATACGCTCCACATCTAATGTTACACACACAACTTCCTCGGCGGACACATTTCCTGATGTAAGGACCAGCACTCCAGAAACTGGTGTTGGTAGAGCAACTGGTAAGTACTTTACAAATGAATAATTTCAATGTTGTGTGTTTTATCTCTTTTATCTCTCAATTTTTTTTTTTATTTATTTTTTTTTTAAATGTCAAATGTCATTATTGACATATTCTAGTTCGAGATCTTTTACAGATGGAATGTAATTTGAAGGACAAATAGCAATGATCATAGATTTTCATGAAAGGGACACTGTACAAATTTTTTTAAATGAGGATTCGTGTAGAGCATGCATGCAATTGTAAGCAACTTTCTAATGGGTTTAAATGTTATCATTATTTTCTTTTTGAGAATTGATCATAGTATTACATTAGAAAGTTGATTGAAATTCCATGCTATATATCTTATTCTACAAAATATTATTTTTGCTTCAGTGTCCAGTTAATTGCAAAGTACATTTCAATTAATAATTTTCCAAATAGAAATTTCACTGAATGTAATAGCGTTTGAATATATGGTTACATTGACTAAAAAACCTTTTTATTTTATTTATTTATTTATTTTTATTTTATTTATTTTTTTATAGGTGATTTGGGACGTCTTTTCCAGCGATTGACTGGACATTCATCTCCATTATTTGATGGTATGTATCACATATGTATATATATATAATATAACTTAAATTGGTGTATGACGGTTGTATCTGCTCTCTCCTTCTATTCTATTTCTGCAAGTGTTTTTAGAACATTTTATTTTTATTTACTAACAATTTGTTATGTCTTGATCTAGAAGAAGAAAACTCATCAAGGGAGATCACTATCAATCTCATGCCAATAGTGGAAAATCCCATTCAAGATGAACCACCAGGAGGGCATGATGGAAGTGAGACTCCAGAAATTCTTGAAGATTTTGGAGATGCGCAACCAGATGAAATTCACACACCGGAAAACCTTGAGGAACCTGTTGAAACACAGGCACCACCAATTGCACTGCAAACAGGTGGTCTAAATATTGACAATACACCGGCAGAAGGACTATTGGCCAATGTTGGATTGAGGGAAATGTTGACACTTGCAAGGCAATACAAAGAGGACCACAGAGAAATGCAAAATATGATTAACACTAATATTGACCGCTGGGCTGCTCTGTCAGAAAAAAATGTTGAACTAGAAATGCAAAGGAATGAGATTGAAATGCAGAAATTACAGCTGCAAAGAGAAATGTTCCAGTGGCAGAGGCGGATGGATGAAGAGAAAAACCAGCAAATTAACAGAGCTTTAACCATCAGTGAAAGGACATTACAATCTCTGTTGGCTATTGTCAGTGAAAGGGAGGGTACAACAGACCCAAAGAGGCCACGTCTGGAGTGAACATTTAATTTATTATTTATAACACTATATTAGTCACTGTTAATTTTTTTTCATCGATATATTGTTTAATAAGTTAGTTTTTGTGTTTCTTTAAGTTTAAAATGTTATTATTTAATAAAGACAAATTTTTTTTTATGCCCAAAAAAAAAAGTTTATTTACATAAATTCAAAATCACTTTTGATTCTTCAACACAAAAGTTTTTCTCAGTTTATTAATTGTCATTCTTCTGACAATCATCATGACAAAACAAAAAATGAAATCAAATAACATATTTACGGTATAAAAAATCTACTTGCTCCATTAACATTCCCAAAGTTGCCCTAATTTTAGAAATTTTTTGTTTAACATGATCTTCAAGACAACTCTGAGTACTTTTGTCTGCAGTTTCAATAGTTGATTTTGAAGATAAATCTGTAGAAAAATAAATGCAAAGCAAATTTTAATTCAATTTTTCATATACATATGCAATGTATGATAGGGTTTTTCATCACAAATATTACCTCCTGATGTGCTGTTATCTAGGTTATCTACTATATTAGCTTCTACACTTATGTCCACTCCTTTAAAGCTTTCATCTGAGCCAACTCCTATTTGAAATATACAATATGTATTAGTTAAAACTTTGATTTTCTTAGATTTAAGATTACTGAGTATGAAACATACCTTTATCTACCATCATTGTTGGTAAAACTTCTATCCTTGGTTGAGTATCATCTGAAGTCAAGGCTTCAAATATTGTCACACTATCAGGATTTTGAAATTCTTCCATTTCCATACTATTTTCCATGTCTTCCATGGTAATATCTATTAACGTAATTACAAAGATAAAGATAGAAAACTATTAAATCAAAAACCTAGGATATATTATTTAAAACTATAATAATAATCATTAAAAGGGACATTGAACCCAAGTTCTAAGTTTCATGATTCAGATAGTGCATGCAATTTAAATAAACTTTCTATTTTACTTCATTCTTTTTGTATCTTTATTTGAAAAGCAAGAATGTAAGTTTAGATGCCAGCCCATTTTTGGTGAACCAACTGTGTTGCACTTGCTAATTGGACAGAGCCAATCAAAAAGTGCTGTCCATGGTGCTCAACAAAAAATTGGCTGGCTCCTTAGCTTAGATGCCTTCTTTTTCAAATAAAGATAGAAAGATAATGAGGAAAAAAATGATAATAGAAGTAAATTAGCAACTTGATTAATATTGCATGCTAAAACTTTTTAAGCCAAAACCTAAAATATATAATTAAAAAGTTAAATAATAAGTCATTACCTGTCTGTGTCTTTTTATGAAAAATTTCATATGGATTTGGAGATAATTCAATATCCAATAGTGTTATTGGCAAAGGTGGAGAAAGAGCTTCACTTCTGGGTGTTTGCACCAACATTGACCTTAGGTAGCGTGGTGGGTGTTCACACTTCATTCTCCTACTTCTCATATCTATAAACATATATATTAAAAAAATTTGGAATAAAAAAAATAAATTTAATTATTCCAAGTAATTTTTTGTTTTCCAAACATTCAGTTCTGCATGCTTACTTTTCTAACATGTTTCAATGGTATATAGTAATATATTTATATTTTATTCTACTAACTCAGTTCTGCATGTTTCAATGGTATATACTAATATAGTTATATTTTACTCTACTAACTCATTTTTGTATGCTAACTTTTCTAACCTTTTAAGTGTATATAGTAATATAGTTAAATTTTAATCTACTAACTCAGTTCTGCATGCTTACTTTTTTAACTTTTTGCAATTGTATATACTAATATAGTCAAAGTAACACTCAGAAACTAATATTGTCCTGGATTCGTCAATGATGACGCAGTTCAAAAATAAACCCTTTTTTTATATTATAAAAAATTATTTCATATATAATTTTGAAACTTACATGTCCTTATCAATCTTCGAATCGATTTATAGTACTTCGGTTCTCTTCTCTTCAAATCACTATATTTTCTAAGACACTGTCGTCTTGTTCTTTTAATTTTTGAAATACGATGCATTCTTCTCAGCATCTCGTATATAATTTTGTCTCTGCATTCCTGTCTCACTCCCCTCACACCACCAATCCGTTTAGGGAAATATTTATCCATGGCATAAACTAATATCACCAATTCTCCAGCACCAAAAGGTTCAGGACGCAACATGTTTGACGATGACGTGATTAATCGTTATGTCAATCATTAGCGCATTGATATAGATATGTATCCCCGAAAAATAGAAAAAAATATAATGTATATGTAGATTAATGTATTTTATGAAGGTTTGTAAATATCGATGTTTATAGTTATTACAAATTATATTTGGTTTCTATACATTTTCTTTGTTTCAGATGTGTTGATATGTATTAAAATTTACTTTGGTTTACAATTGTTATTTTGTTTCTAAACATTTTCTTTGTTTCAGATGTGTTTATATGTATTAAAATTTATTTTGGTTTACAATTTTTATTTTGTTTCTAAACATTTTATTTTTTTAAGATGTGTTTATATGTATTAAAATGTACTTTGGTTTACAATTGTTATTTTTTTCTAAACATTTTCTTTGTTTCATATGTGTTTATATGTATTCAAATTTATTTTGGTTTACAATTGTTATTTTGTTTCTAAACATTTTCTTTTTTTTCATATGTGTTTATATGTATTAAAAGTTACTTTGGTTTACAATTGTTAATATATAATGTTTAAAGATTGTAATTTTGTAATAAAATAATTTATTTATATGCCACTATTCTTTTAACAAATCTTGAATGGAAAAATATATTATTAAGGATAAGAAAATAAGTGTTAAGAGTAAGCCCTTAAGGTATTTATTTGAATATGGGAAAACATAGTAGCTGTTAAAAATTGAGGTTAGAATAAAACTAATCAAATTAGCAAGTCTTTTTTAACTAAAGCACTGTTGAATATACTGTCGCTTGTTACAGCTACAATTCAATGACACAATACAATGAATTAGCATCAGCTATGGAGGGATTACATTACACTAATCACATTATGTAAAAGAGTGAGAGCAGCTGTAGACACTAGTGTGATGTCACAAAGACAATGTATTACCTATAATATATTGTCTGTAATAACTTTGATCATAAACTTTATTTATTTGAAACCTTTGATAATTGAAGAGCAGCAACTGTTATGTATTTAACTGTTTATCATGAGTGATTTTTAATAACCTTAATTCTTAAAAAAAAATGGAGACAAGTTAATAAAGAAAGTTTTTTATTGATCAACTGAAACTTTAATCTTCAAAATATTGTTCTGAAACCATGTCCCTTGTTGCATTTCCACGCCTATTAGCTTGTTCTACACATATTTCTTCTGGTAAATCATCAGCATCTATTGGATCTTCATCTTCTAATGGACAGCCTCTTTTAATTGCTATATTGTGCAGTATGCAGCAAACCAATATAATTTTTGCAACTTTCTCTGGTGCATACTGCATAGCACCACCAGAATGATCAAGACATCGAAACCGCATTTTCAAAAGACCGAAAGTCCTCTCAATAATCCCCCTGGTAGATCTGTGAGCTTCATTGAAACATACTTGACTTCTGGTCTGTGGGTTGTTATAGGGAGTCAACAGCCATTCTGTACATGAGTACCCTCCATCTCCTAATAGAAGATATAATAAATATAAATATTAATATAAGAATAATTATGAAGATTCAGAACTATACAATACAAATTTAAACTATACAGATTACAGTCGACAAATTGGGCGCAATTTTTGTACATTGAAATGAGAGACAAATTAGACGCCAGTTATGCTTACCTAGAAGCCATCCGTCAGGCATATTTCCGTCCTCGAACTTCCGGTATAACCCAGTCTGCCTTAAGATGTAAGAATCATGACAGGAGCCAGGAAAGTTAGAACGGACCCTGATAATCCTCATGTTGGGGTCACAGACCATCTGGACATTCAAGGAATGGAAATGCTTTCTATTCCTATAGATCTCCTCACGAGCTTGAAGTGGTCTTACAGCAACATGGGTACAGTCTATGGCACCTAGGACATTGGGCATCCCAGCTATCCTATAGAAATTTGACTTGATAGATTGCCATTCTTCAGGGGTAGATGGCAAACAAACATATCGATGAAAAATAACCATCATAGCCCCTATTACTTTGGATAAGTGGCGTGAAAAAGCAGATTGACTCATTCCAATAATGACGCTAGAAACTGCCTGAAAGGAGCCTGTTGCAAAAAAATGCAATGCAGCTAATAGTTTCAGAAGTCCCGGAATAGCTTGTGAACGAGCAGTCATCGGCTCCAAATGATCTTCAATCTCTCGATACAGGTATAATATCGATTCACGATCAAGCCGGAATCTTTGTATGATCTCTCGGTCAGAAAGGCCGTGCAAACCAACCCGTGGAAGGAATACACGGGGGACACGAACTCTCCTTCTTCTAATGATACGATTAGCTACATTTCCAGTATTCTGTCTTCTAGCCCGGATTTGCATCACAAGGAGAATAAACAAAAACAGAATTCTCTCCATAGCTGCTGAAATGAACAATGTAAGTACAATGCTGATATTACTGCCTTTTATATATGTCTAGACTGGCGTCTAGAGGACTTTCCTATTGTTTTGTACCTTGCCCGCCACCTAAAAGGTGGCGAGGCAAAAAATACGAGGTGGGGGCGGAGATTGACGCGAGCGGGACAAATAGATTTTTTAGTACATTCGTTTTTTGGCGAGTTGGTGGTCAAATGTGTCTAATTACAGTAAAAAATGGAGAGGTAGCGAGGTTTGGCGGATAAGTACGCTCGCAATTTTAAAGATGCGAGTTTTAACATAATTGAAGGCTTTGTACATATCAGTTTGCGAGTTTTGACGCGAGATTTGTTGCGGGTAGCTCGCTGACTGCTTAGTACATGGAGCCCTCAGTTGCTACTAAACACGTGCAAGAGTTCCCACTGTATACATATATGCCTCTGTTATTGGCTTTGCTGATATATATAAGGGAAATTGATTATATTTTGAAACCTGTCAAAGAAAAAAAAAAGTATATACTGCTTATTGAAATTCAAAGCAAGTATTATTGCATTGTCATTTGTATTATGCATTTGGTTATGTGGCTCTTCTACCATATTTAATGATTTTTTTTTAAGAAACAAAATTTAATTTACTAACACATTATAATCTTATCTGAACTTAAAGGGACAGTAAAGTCATAATTAGATATTCATGATTTAAACAGAGCATACAATTTAAACAGCTTTCCAATTTACTTCTGTTATTTAATTTGCTTGCTTCTCTTGTTATCATTTGCTGAAAAGTTTAACTAGGGAAGCTCAGGAGCAGCAAATAACCTAGGTTCTAGCAGTTGATTGGTGGCTGCATATATATACCGATTGTCATTGGCTCACCCATGTGTTTAGTTAGAAACCAGTAGTGCATTGCTGCTCCTTCAAAAAAAAGATACCAAGAGAATGAAGGCAAATTTGATAATAGAAGTAAACTGGAAAGTTGTTTAAAATTGCATGCTCTACCTAAATCATGAAAGAAAAAATGTGGGTTTCATGTTCCTTTAATAATATATAATTAAATAACTGAATTGTTTGTAATGCCATGCTATCAGCTGATTTATTATTGTGCTGATTAATTTACTTATTTTTCCCCATTATTATGTTATTCTATAGCAACACAACAGAAAAGTCTTGGAATTACAAGCTGTTTACTGTGTTCAGTAACCTTATTGTTAGAGAAATGAGTGAAGGCTGTCAATTTGGAGGTCGGTGAGATATTTTACTGTACAATGGCGAAAGAGAGCAAGTCAGATAGTAAGGGGGATATTTATCAAAGCCTCAACTATGCTGCATACGCTCGTCTAACATCCCCTAACTTCATGGCCGTGGACCTGAATACGATCTCCATATTTATAAAAAAATCCTGTAAAAAGCCGCGGACCAAGTACTGGGCGATGAGCATCGGACTGTTGTTAACTAGCAGTTATCGATCTTGCGTCTATTTGGCTTTTTACCAACTTTATTTATACCCTGTCACTAAACGCTGCCACTATACTAAAATGTTTAACCCCTATCCTGCCGCTCCCGGAAACCCTGCCGCAACTTTAATAAAGTTATTAACCCCTATCCCGCCACTCCCGGACCCCGCTGTCACTAAATAAACGTATTGCCCCCTAAACCTCTGGCCTCCCACATCACTACCATTAACTAAACCTAATAACCCCTAAACTGCAAGCCTCCCACATCGCCATAAACTAAATTAAGCTATTAACTCCTAAGCCTTACAACCCGCTAACTTTACATTAAAATTACAACATCCCTATCTTAAAATAAATTTAAACTTACCTGTAGAATAAAAATAATCTATTTTTAAACTATTAATTAACCTACCCTAACTATTATGCTACAATTAAATTAATCTACCAATTAAATTAACTAAAGATGGCGTCCCTTGCATTCCTATTGGCTGAAAAGTTTCAATCAGCCAATAGGATTAGACCGGCTAAAATCATATTGGCTGTTCCAATCAGCCAATAGGATTTGAGCAGCTCTCATCCTATTGGCTGTTCCAATCTTTCTATACTATAATCACATTTGTAACACGTTTGTCAGTGTCGCCAGTTGCGCAAGCATTCTCAAAGGAATGTTGGCAGTGCAAGGCACTGAAGGTGGATTCTTTCACCACCCTGCCATTTTCGGAATCCACCTGGATGCAGCGAAGGCAAATGGAGCATTACAAAAACAAAAACCTAACCGTCCACAATAAGTATTAAAAAACAAAAACCTAACCGCCCACAATAAGTATTAAAAAACAAAACCTAGCCAGCCACAATAAGTATTAAAAAAAAAACCTAACCAACTGCAATAAGCATTACAAAAACCAAAACCTAACCGCCAGCAATAAGTATTAAAAAACAAAACCTAGCCAGCCACAATAAGTATTAAAAAAAACATTGCAAACTACCTAATACATCTATTAACCCCTAATCCACCATTAACCCACATTGCTAATTAATCTAATAAATCTATTAACCCCTAAACCGCCATTAATCCACATCGCAATTAACATAATAAATCTATTAACCCCTAAACTGCCAAACCCCACAACGCAAATAACTAATCACTATGCCCCCTAACCTAACACCCCCTAAATTAACCCCATTACATAAATTAAAATAATCCTAAATTACAATTAAAATAAAAAACCTAACATTACTTTAAAAATAAAGAAAACTAAGTTTAAACTAATCTAAAATTACAGAAAATAAAAAAAGTCTAACATTACAGAAAATAAAAAAGTCTAACATTACACAAAATAATAAACCACATTATCCAAAATAAAAAAATTAAACCTAATCCCTATGAAATTAAAAAGCCCCCAAAATAAAAACACCCCCTAATCTAAGAATAAACTACCAATATCCCTTAAAATGGCTTTTTGTAGGGCATTGCCCTAAAGAAATCAGCTATTTTACATTAAGAATAAACCAAGTCCCCCTAACAGTAAAACCTCCCACCCACCAAACCCCCCAAAATAAAAAAAAATAACACTAAAAAAACCTAAACTACCCATGCCCCTAAAGGGGCATTTGTATGGACAGTGCCCTTAAAAGGGATTTCACCTCTTTTACTGACCTTAAAAGGGCATTCAGCTCTTTTATAGCGCCCAAATCACTAATCTTATTTTTTTTTTTTAAAAAGAATAAAAAAAAAACCTAACACTAAGCCCCAAATAGGTACTCATGGTTCCTGAAGTTCGTTGGAGAAGGTCTTCTTCCACTGAAGACTTCCAGGCAGGTCAATCATCTTCTATCTTCATCCACAGCTAAGGCGGTGTGGAGCGGTCTTCCCAGATGTGGCAATCCTCTGCAGCAGTCCTCGGCGGCGGCATGGAGGCTCGTCTTCATGTGATCATCTGCCACACACTGAAGATTTGAACAACCAATAGGATTTCAGTAGCTCTAATCCTATTGGCTGATTTAAAAATTTCAACCAACAGGAATGCAAGGTACCCCAAATTGATTGTGGTACCTTGCATTCAATCTTCAGTCTACAACAGACATCGGATGAAGTGGAGCCTTCATGCCACTGAGGAATGCCTCTGCCGCCGCTATTGAGGACCCCTGCTGAGGATCCAGGCATCGGGAACACAGCTCGGCACCTCCGCGCCGTGCAGCAAAGGATTCTGGTTAAGATATGCAAATGAGGTTCACAATGATTTACTTTTTTACTTCACTCCGCTTTTACGCAGACTCCCTTTATGCCATAGCATCACTGTATACACAGCTTTTAAGCTTAGCTAGGGTTAGTACAGTTATCAGACCATACTAGGACAGCTGTTTCATGGATTTTGCCACTCATCAGCTGGGAGTAGGTGAATCACTGCTGGGTAAAGTTGATTTCTATATATATATATATAGAATACATTTAGACATATATATATATATATATATATATATATATATATATATATATATATATATATATATATATAGGTATCTCTATGTAAAAGTCCTTGGCATGCCTTTTTTCTCTAATACCTGAGACCTTATATATATGAGTCCTCAACTTTTTATTGAATTTTTTTTAAATAATATTATTATATAGTGTTATTATGACTGTACTTTAAATGTAATTTTGATGTGCTTTGTGCAACTTTTTTGTCTCAAGTAACAGTTAACCAGAGCTTTGAAGCTGCTGCGCTTTCCCGACTGTCAGGGTTACTTTCCTCTCTGTTCCTTTAAGGATCACTTGTTCATCCTATGCAGCCTATTTAAACTCCACCCTCTCCTTTCCTCATTGCTAGGTTAATCTTTCTGTTCTGTGTAAAGCAAGTCTGATTTGTTTAGCACTGAACTCACCTCGCCGCTCTTGTGGTATTGAAACCACTTCTCAGCTTCCTCTTAGGAACCTCTGCTGCCGGACACGCAAGCTGTTACAAACAGCACTTCTAAACCGCAGCTCCTAACTCTCTCACGGAGCACACTGTTTGCTACCGCTGACATCATCAGCTGTAGCCGGAGACAGCTACCGCTCCACTGAACTGCCCAGGACAGTTACCGCTCCTCTGGACACTCTAAGGAATCAGGTTGTATAGAATTGTTGTTAACTGAACTATCCTGCTTAAACCTGAACCGCATTATATTCAGATGTACTTGGATTATCTATATTGTTTGTTGCTAAAAAGCTAACCGCTCTCCACGCTACATATATATATATATATATAACTTTGGGCTATGTCTACAAAATTCTGCATAAACTAACCTGTCTCTACGCTTCAATACTGTCTCTGAATACCAAATTGTCATATTACTTGTGCCCTCTAACTGCTTACACATTTATTCTATACATATTTATGTGTGCTGTGTATTTTGGGCAAAATTAACACACAAGGTTATTCACTTAGGCGATCCAGTGTTTAACTCTGTGTCACACCTACAAATTTACATGTTACTATCTTACTGCTGTATCTAGTATAAGAGGCATAAAACAAATAACAGATACCTGACATAAAAGGTATCTGACATATTAACCTAGCCCTAAAAAAGGAAAATGTCCTCTGAAGAAATAGCAGATCAGTTTTCCAATGTCTCACAACGCTTAGACAGTTTTACACAAAACATCAGAGACCTGCAGAGTGACAATGAGACTGTAAAAACATGTCTCAGAGATTTGTATAATACTAAAACAAATCCCACTACACTGTTACCTGAACCACAAGTCAGTCTCCCAGAGAAATTCTCAGGAAACAGAACCTTGTTCAGAGAATTTAAAAATTCATGTCTTTTGCTTTTTGAATTGAAGCCAAACACTTATAGAACTGACAGACTAAAAGTCCTGACCATCATTTCCTTCCTCAGGGCAGAGCCCCGTGCGTGGGCTGACACTTATTACGAGAGTCAGGATCCCATACTGAACTCTCTAGATGATTTCCTGAAGGAGATGTCATCCCTATACGATGACCCCTTCAAACAAAGCTCTGCTGAAGCATCTATCAGAGCTTTAAAACAGAACAAACAACCTGTTGAGGAATATATCTCTCAGTTTAAGATCCATGCAAAGGATACCCAATGGAATGAGCCTTCCTTAAAGAACCATTTCCGTATTGGCCTGTCTGATGACATAAAGGATGAGCTCTCCAGGATAGGTATACCAGCAACTCTCGAGGAGCTATACACCATATCCATTACAATCGATAGGAGGATCAGGGAACGCCGTCATGAGAGGGGCGGATACTCAACTTCCATTAGGAAACCACTAACTACTGTTGCACATAAAGAACAGGATCACGAGGTTCCAATGGAGATCGGAGTCATCAAGGGACCCCTGTCCCAGCAAGAAAAAAATAGAAGACGCCTCCTCAATCTCTGCATGTATTGCGCTGCCAGAGAACATGAGGTTAAGGCTTGCCCATTACTACAAAAGCAAAAGGCTGGTAGGTCCCCTAAAAGTTATCCTTTTCGCCTATCAAAAGATAAGAATAGAACTTATTTTTTTTTACCTCTCTCCCTACAGTGGCATCGACACAGGGTCCAAACTGAAGCCTTAATAGATACAGGAGCATGTGGTAACTTCGTTGACCTTGAATATGTAAGGGCCAATAAAATTCCTGTTGAAGCAAAATCTGTACCTCTTTCTTTTAATGTAGTTGATGGTTCACCTCTTTCCTCAGGTCCTGTTAACGAACACACCATACCTCTCCTCATGGTCACAGAAACTGGCCATACTGAAACTATAACATTTAATGTCATAACCTCACCTATCTTTCCTATCATTCTAGGTATTTCCTGGCTGAAAATTCATCAACCTACACTCAATTGGACAGATTTCTCTGTAGCTTTAGATTCCACATATTGCACTAGAAACTGCTACACACCTCAACTTTTAGCATCAGTAACTGACCCCATGTTACCACACTGTTACTCTAACTTCACTGACGTTTTTAGCAAGAAAGACGCAACATCTCTACCACCCCATAGACCATATGACTGCCCTATAGACTTATTACCTGGTTCTAGTGTGCCATATGGTCACATATTTCCGTTGTCCAAACCTGAGTTAGACCATCTAAAGGAATATTTACACGAAAATTTGGAAAAGGGTTTTATTAGACCCTCCACATCACCAGCTGGTGCTGGTATTTTCTTTGTTAAGAATAAAGACGGATCACTCAGACCTATCATAGACTACAGGGAACTCAATAAGAGAACAATTAAAAACAGATATCCTTTACCCTTAATTCCAGAATTAATTGAGAGGTTACGTGGTGCCCAGGTCTTCACCAAATTGGACCTAAGAGGGGCCTATAACCTTGTCAGAATTCGTGCCGGCGACGAATGGCTAACAGCATTCAGAACCCGTTACGGGTTATTCGAGTATACTGTTATGCCATTCGGTCTCTGCAACGCGCCGGCTACATTTCAAAACTTTATCAATGATATATTTTGTGATATTTTGGACGTATACATTGTAGTGTACCTTGATGATATTCTCATATATTCACAAACTTTGGACGAACACATACGACATGTAACCACAGTCCTGACTCATCTACGCACACATAGTCTGTATGCCAAGCTTGAAAAGTGTTTATTTCACGCAAAACAAGTATCCTTCTTGGGTTATCAAATAACCTCCTCTGGAATTAAGATGGAAGAAATCAAAGTTTCTTGCATTAAAAACTGGCCTAACCCTAGGAATAAGAAGGACATACAAAGATTCCTTGGTTTCGCCAATTTTTACCGCAAATTCATCCATAAGTTTGCCACCTTAACTAAACCGTTATCAGATTTAACTAAATTACAAAACAAGTTCCACTGGTCACAGGTTGCTCAACAGGCTTTTGATACCCTAAAGCAATGATTTACCACTGCACCTATTCTTCAGTTCCCTGATACTAACTTACAGTTTATTTTGTAGGTCGATGCCTCTGACTTCGCTTTAGGCGCAGTTCTATCACAGAGGAAATCTTTCAAAGAACCGATTCACCCTGTAGCCTACTATTCAAGGGTTATGACTCCAGCTGAACCCAACTATCCAGTTGGAGAAAAGGAGTTGCTTGCTATAAAAAGTTCTTTTGACCAATGGCGTCATCTCCTTGAGGGGTCACTCTTCCCTGTGGTTATTCTAACTGATCACAAGAATTTGCAGTATCTACAAACCAACAGGACCCTGTCTGCAAGACAACTCAGGTGGAGTCTGTACTTCTCCCGATTCCGTTACGTCATAACTTATAGGCCAGGTTCCAAAAATGCCAAAGCAGATGCCTTGTCAAGATTGCACCAAAGACCAGACACGGAGAACCCGCCTTCAACCATCATTCCAAAAGAGAATATATTGGCCTCCCTCACCATAAGTCCTATTAACATTCGATCCGCTCAAGAAAAGGATTCCACTAAGCCTACCACAGAACTACAATTGGCCTCTGATGGCCTATTCTACCACAAAGGTCTACTATATATTCCAGAGGAACTACGCTCTACTATCCTAGAATCTCTCCATGACTCTCCGCTGGCTGGACATCTCGGATTCCATAAGACGTACTTGAATCTCAAACAATCATTCTGGTGGCCGTCCATGGAAACTTACGTTAAGAGATATATCTCTGAGTGTTCCATTTGTTCCAGTTCCAAACCTTCCCATCTAAAACCTGTTGGGTTGCTTCAACCCTATCCGGTTCCTACGAAACCGTGGACTGATGTCTCTCTCGACTTTATTGTCGAACTCCCCATGTCCACTTCTCATACCTGTATTATGGTTGTTGTGGACATGTTCTCCAAAATGGCACATTTTATCCCACTTCCAGCGGTACCGACTGCAGTAACTACAGCTCAGACTTTCATTAGAGAAATCATCCGACTTCATGGGATACCCACCAGTATCCTGACGGACAGAGGGTCCCAGTTAACTTCCAGGTTCTGGAAAGAACTCTGTGTTGCCTTACGAATCACCCAAAAATTGACCACATCCTATCACCCGCAATGTAATGGACAAACGGAGAGAACGAACCAGTGGCTAGAACAATATCTCCAATGCTACTGTTCACAACATCAGGAGACCTGGTACTCTTTTCTCCCCCTCGCAGAATTCGCTTACAACAATACTCCCAATGCCTCGACTAAATTTAGCCCCTTCTACATTAATAGTGGTATCCACCCTAGAAGTCATATGCTTCCTAGGGTTCTTACCTCTTGTCCAGCAGTGAACGACACAGTAAACGACATTTCGAGAGCCTTCAGTACTATAAAAGATAACATTGAACATGCTCAGGCATCCTACAAGCGTCAATATGATCTTCGCCATCGACAACAACCTAATTATCAGATTGGACAAAAGGTTTGGTTGTCCACAAAGAATCTCAAACTTCATCTCCCATCCAAGAAACTTGCCAGACTTTTTGTTGGCCCATTTCATATTGTCGCTCTTCCAAATCCTGTCACAGTCACCCTCAAGCTTCCAGACTCTTATAAAATTCATCCCACCTTCCATGTATCCCTCGTAAAACAGTGTCATTCTTCGGTCACTCTTGCTCCTGATGGAACCCCGGTTTCCGATTCTTTTGAAGACACTGAATACGAGGTGCAAAGCATAGTGGACTCTCGACTCAGGAATGGTCGCCTGGAGTATTTGGTTCACTGGTTGGGTTATGATGCTTCAGAGGATTCTTGGGAGCCTGCAGCCAATGTCTCGGCATCTCGTTTGGTCTCGCTGTTCCATCGGCGTAACCCTGATAGGCCTGTGCCCTGAAACCTCGCAGTGGTTTCCATGAGGGGGGACTCTGTCAGGGTTACTTTCCTCTCTGTTCCTTTAAGGATCACTTGTTCATCCTATGCAGCCTATTTAAATTCCACCATTTCCTTTCCTCATTGCTAGGTTAATCTTTCTGTTCTGTGTAAAGCAAGTCTGATTTGTTTAGCACTGAACTCACCTCGCCGCTCTTGTGGTATTGAAACCACATCTCAGCTTCCTCTTAGGAACCTCTGCTGCCGGACACGCAAGCTGTTACAAACAGCACTTCTAAACCGCAGCTCCTAACTCTCTCACGGAGCACACTGTTTGCTACCGCTGACGTCATCAGCTGTAGCCGGAGACAGCTACCGCTCCACTGAACTGCCCAGGACAGTTACCGCTCCTCTGGACACTCTAAGGAATCAGGTTGTATAGAATTGTTGTTAACTGAACTATCCTGCTTAAACCTGAACCGCATTATATTCAGATGTACTTGGATTATCTATATTGTTTGTTGCTAAAAAGCTAACCGCTCTCCACGCTACATATATATATATAACTTTGGGCTATGTCTACAAAATTCTGCATAAACTAACCTGTCTCTACGCTTCAATACTGTCTCTGAATACCAAATTGTCATATTACTTGTGCCCTCTAACTGCTTACACATTTATTCTATACATATTTATGTGTGCTGTGTATTTTGGGCAAAATTAACACACAAGGTTATTCACTTAGGCGATCCAGTGTTTAACTCTGTGTCACACCTACAAATTTACATGTTACTATCTTACTGCTGTATCTAGTATAAGAGGCATAAAACAAATAACAGATACCTGACATAAAAGGTATCTGACACCGACACACAGTAAATTCAATTGCACTCAAGCAAACAAGTTCACTTTCAATCTGTAATACGCTTGTTACTTCCAACATGCAAAGATGTGCAATAAACCACTTTTTGCTTGTGCAACAGTTAGCACACCACTCATAATCTAGCCCTAAATTGGAAGTAAAACAATGTTAAAAAAATTGATCACATTTAATTTCTATGTATATAGATATGTATACAACTTTTGAAATTAACATTTCTTTTTTATATTTTATGCCAAAAAACACCTTAAATTTACCTAAACCACCTGCCTCACACCCAACTCCTTGATTAACCTCCAATTATTGATACATATGTTATTGTTAGATCCATCCCACAGCAGACATTTACCACTAATTTGTCAGAGTTTCACCATGATTTCAATAGTTATTTGCGGCTTTTTTTTCTTGGCTGCCATTTTGACTTACCTGTCTTTTCTCCTTGCCTGTAGCAGAGTGTGTGAAGCTGCTCTCAACTCCCAGGCTCCCTCTTATGGCCAAACTGGAGAACATCATCAGAGAGAAACAGGTTGCAGTCCCAGAATGATGATTTCATCACTCCCTATTTAACTGCATCAGTCCTGTTTACCATTGCCCTTGCATGATCTCTGATCTCTCTGTGAGTTCCTGTATTCCTGTCTCTGTGAATAACCTGGCTTGTTTGACATCTCTTCTGGTTCCTGATCCCTGACTTCACTGATCTTTGTATTCCTGACCCCAGCTCGTCTGACTACTCGTTTTGGTTCCTGACCCGGCTTGTCATTTGGCTCTTGGACAAGTTATTATTTTTTTGTTATTTTTTTAAATAAAGGTGTGAATAATTTAGCATTTACATTTCTGTCTGGTTTCTGGTACTCTGACATAATTTCTCCAAGAGAACAATATGTAATGTCTATAGTCTGTATTAATTCTGTCTTAAATTATTACTAATGATGCTATTTTTTAGTCTATATTTTAGTCTATGTTCATCCCACAAATTCCAAAATTCGGTATGAAGGTCAACCCTGTCCATAGCATAAAAGGCAAATTCTATTTTATTTATGCAAGGTAGAGGTGAGCGCCAAAAGAAGGCTGAGGGTAGGGTGGGGAACGCTAAAATAGGCTAAAATTAGCTGATAGAATGTAAAATTAAAAATTACAAATTTATTTATTCCATACAATAATTATAATAATAAAAAAGAACAATATACACTGATAGTTGTTCATGGATCCATGTTACAAATGGTAGCAAATTGCAGTGTTAGGTAAAATACAATACAATATAATAATAAAAACAATTGTAAATACTGATAAATTCAGTGGCTGATGATATAGCCTTTTATGCTGAGTATCTGTTAAATGATTAACACCTTGGTTGAGTCCAGTAAGTGTAAGATGCTCCTGGTAGATAGTGAAGGGTTAATTGTAATCCAATATTGTGCAGGAGAAAAAAGTAGCAAGATTTGGGTGTGATCAGTGTCCAATACAACAATTTAGAAAAAAGTGGTAGAAAAAATGTGTGTTCACTCTATGTGATGAAAAAATGATGATAAAAAAATGATGAAATCCCTCCAAAAAAATGTTATAAAAAAATGAAAAAAGGTGAAAAAGGATAAAATAGGATAAAAAAATAGTGTCAATTTTGAAATCCGAAGTGATGTTGGTGATGTCAGTGCAAATCAATCAATCAGTGGTTCAGTATTGATGCAATGTTTTGAAAAAATAAGATTATGCAAAAAGAAAAAATCCTGAAAAAAAGAAAACAAACAATACTCTAATATATGCAATCTGTACAATAGATATATCAGTATTATGCTTACTCAGATCTGTCGACGCGTTTTGGCCATATACCTCTGGCCTTTATCAAGACTGATAAACTGAGTAAGCTCACAGTATTTATAAGAGTTATGGCTGATGTTTTGGCGCCAAACACTAATAGGCCACGCCCCCTTCCTGTTTGGTAGCATTATGGGTATGGGCGAAAGCACTGTGGGTATGGGCGAAGGCATTTATTTTGCTTGTGTTATTGAGGTCATTACTAAGTTTTTAAAGACATGTGTAGTTATAAATTGTCTTTCCATTGTATATGGCTAGTTTGTGTGTGTCCTAATATGGATTTGTTGTTCATACATATACTTCCGGTTTCGCTAGTGGATCTAGCCCTTACTTCCTGTTTAGCCCTTACTTCCTGTTTAGCTACCCTATGGGACGTTTTAGTCCTGGTTGTTCATATAAATTCTTATGCTAATGTGCGTGAGTAATTTTATTGCGACTTATCTTAGCGATCTGTTTATATGGGCTCTATTCTTTCTCTCTAATTTCTAAATCATGCATGTGTTGCTTTTGTTTACCATTTATTGTTTCCGGTTACCATTTCCGGTTCCGGTTTGTATCAATGCATGTGTTGTTTTTGTTTACCATTTTCTTGCTTCCGGTTACCATTTCCGGTTCCGGTTTTTATCGCTCCTTAGTACTTAACATTTCTGACAGTAAAAGCCAACATTATATGATGACTATGCAAATGAGGTTATTTCAAACATGTGTGTTGAAGAGAAAAAAAAATCAAATGCAGTAGGAATCGAATGTGCGACTATGCTATATAATAAGTCAAATCGCAATTCTGGATTGAATCTTCAAACAAAAAGATGAATTTGTGAGCAAATGTGATGGTGTACAGACACAATGAAAAGCTATGATCTAAATGTGTTAGACTATATAAAATCCATTTTGAGATATAATATGGAAAATACGTTGATTTTACAAGGATGATAAAACTAGTGGATATACACTAGAGGATAAATACATATTAATAAAATCTACATATATAAAATCCCATATAAAATGCTAATGCTTATGAAAGGCTTAATGCTTTAAAAGGTGTAAATACAATTTTGATAAAAAATATAAAATATATATAAAAAGTGTATAAAATTTGTATAAGAGGGGGGGCAACACAGAGAGAGTACACTAAAAGTAGGGTGTCACCTATGGTGAGGAGATGACATAAGGAGGGTATAAAAGAGTATATAAAAATATAAAAATATATAAATATATATGCGGACCTCCTAAAATTGGGCACCAGATGTTGACATCTGTTAATCAGACCCAGATATTGATAAAATATGAATAAAACCAGACAAAATAAAACAGGATAATGAGAAACTTGTGGCTGCGATGGCTGATCTCTAAAAATGAATGAACTCATGTTTAGTGTCGTATAGTCCTGACTAAGGAACTATATGTTTATATGTGGAACACTGTAATGGATGAAGGACATCTGACTGAAATGGGGGGAGGGTAATATGATAGATCTTTGTGGCGGATAGTTGCTTAGAGTGCTATACTGATCAGTGCTTAGCTTTATTTCGTGAAACTGAACAGATGAGTGTTATGTTCTGTAATGTTATGTGTTAGAACAGGTGGTAAATAAGTTCTGGTACCTAGTATCCGCTATAGCAGGACCACTCAGCCTCACACCAAACCTTGGATTCACACAGATTTAACTTACAGGAATCCGGTTTTGCTCATTGAACTGAGGGTCACTACTGCAGGGTACAGAGTGAATACGGAGCTGTCACGCAACCAAGTTACAGGATGTCTGTATCTCAACAGATAGGAGGAGTATCTATAGATTGGATAGATAATTAATCAACTAATTAACTAGTGATTAAATGTGATATAGCTGACACATATACAGAGAAGATAGATGGTGAAATGGAATGTCAGACAAACAGATGTAGTACAAAGAGATATTGTTATAAGGCCAGATAGTATTATGCCCAGAATGTACTTGTTAGGAATTCAGCACTTGAGGGAATATCTTATGTAGATAGAATGATATGTTAGATTATGTTAACAGATATTGTTTATGCAAGGATAAGTTAGTAACAAACGATAAGTCACCAAGGCCTAGATTTAGAGTTCGGCGGTAGCCGTCAAAACCAGCGTTAGAGGCTCCTAACGCTGGTTTTGGCCGCCCGCTGGTATTTGGAGTCAGTGATTAAAGGGTCTAACGCTCACTTTACAGCCGCGACTTTTCCATACAGCAGATCCCCCTACGCCATTTGCGTAGCCTATCTTTTCAATGGGATCTTTCTAACGCTGGTATTTAGAGTCGTTTCTGCAGTGAGCGTTAGAGCTCTAACGACAAGATTCCAGCCGCCTGAAAAAAGCAGGAGTTAAGAGCTTTCTGGCTAACGCCGGTTTATAAAGCTCTTAACTACTGTACCCTTTAACTACACTAACACCCATAAACTACCTATGTACCCTAAACCGAGGTCCCCCCACATCGCGCCCCACTCGATTAAAATTTTTAACCCCTAATCTGCCGACCGCCACCTACGTTATACTTATGTACCCCTAATCTGCTGCCCCTAACCCCGCCGACCCCTATATTATATTTATTAACCCCTAACTTGCCCCACACAACGTCGCCGCAAGCTACTTAAAATAATTAACCCCTAATCTTCCGACCGCAAATCGCCGCCACCTACGTTATCCCTATGTACCCCTAATCTTCTGCCCCTAACATCGCCGACCCCTATGTTATATTTATTAACCCCTAATCTGCCCCCCACAACGTCGCCGACACCTACCTACACTTATTAACCCCTAATCTTCCGAGCGGACCTGAGCGCTACTATAATAAAGTTATTAACCCCCTAATCCGCCTCACTAACCCTATCATAAATAGTATTAACCCCTAATCTGCCCTCCCTAACATCGCCGACACCTACCCTTCAATTATTAACCCCTAATCTGCCGACCGGAGCTCACCGCTATTCTAATAAATGTATTAACCCCTAAAGCTAAGTCTAACCCTAACACTAAACACCCCCCTAAGTTAAATATAAATTTTATCTAACGAAATAAATTAACTCTTATTAAATAAATGATTCCTATTTAAAGCTAAATACTTACCTGTAAAATAAATCCTAATATAGCTACAATATAAATTACATTTATATTATAGCTATTTTAGGATTAATATTTATTTTACAGGTAACTTTGTATTTATTTTAACCAGGTACAATAGCTATTAAATAGTTAAGAACTATTTAATAGTTACCTAGTTAAAATAATTACAAATTTACCTGTAAAATAAATCCTAACCTAAGATATAATTAAACCTAACACTACCCTATCAATAAAATAATTAAATAAACTACCTACAATTACCTACAATTAACCTAACACTACACTATCAATAAATTAATTAAACACAATTGCTACAAATAATACAATTAAATAAACTATCTAAAGTACAAAAAATAAAAAAGAACTAAGTTACAGAAAATAAAAAAATATTTACAAACATAAGAAAAATATTACAACAATTTTAAACTAATTACACCTACTCTAAGCCCCCTAATAAAATAACAAAGACCCCCAAAATAAAAAATTCCCTACCCTATTCTAAATTTAAAAAGTTACAAGCTCTTTTACCTTACCAGCCCTGAACAGGGCCCTTTGCGGGGCATGCCCCAAGAAGTTCAGCTCTTTTGCCTGTAAAAGAAAACATACAATACCCCCCCCCCAACATTACAACCCACCACCCACATACCCCTAATCTAACCCAAACCCCCCTTAAATAAACCTAACACTAAGCCCCTGATGATCTTCCTACCTTGTCTTCACCATGCCAGGTTCACCGATCCGTCCTGGCTCCAAGATCTTCATCCAACCCAAGCGGGGGCTAGACATCCACTGAAGAAGTCCAGAAGAGGGTCCAAAGTCTTCCTCCTATCCGGCAAGAAGAGGACATCCGGACCGGAAAACATCTTCTCCAAGCGGCATCTTCTATGTTCTTCCATCCGATGACGACCGGCTCCATCTTGAAGACCTCCAGCGCGGATCCATCCTCTTCTTCCGACGACTAGACGACGAATGACGGTTCCTTTAAGGGACGTCATCCAAGATGGCGTCCCTCGAATTCCGATTGGCTGATAGGATTCTATCAGCCAATCGGAATTAAGGTAGGAATTTTCTGATTGGCTGATGGAATCAGCCAATCAGAATCAAGTTCAATCCGATTGGCTGATCCAATCAGCCAATCAGATTGAGCTCGCATTCTATTGGCTGTTCCGATCAGCCAATACAATGCGAGCTCAATCTGATTGGCTGATTGGATCAGCCAATCGGATTGAACTTGATTCTGATTGGCTGATTCCATCAGCCAATCAGAAAATTCCTACCTTAATTCCGATTGGCTGATAGAATCCTATCAGCCAATCGGAATTCGAGGGACGCCATCTTGGATGACGTCCCTTAAAGGAACCGTCATTCGTCGTCTAGTCGTCGGAAGAAGAGGATGGATCCGCGCTGGAGGTCTTCAAGATGGAGCCGGTCGTCATCGGATGGAAGAACATAGAAGATGCCGCTTGGAGAAGATGTTTTCCGGTCCGGATGTCCTCTTCTTGCCGGATAGGAGGAAGACTTTGGACCCTCTTCTGGACTTCTTCAGTGGATGTCTAGCCCCCGCTTGGGTTGGATGAAGATCTTGGAGCCAGGACGGATCGGTGAACCTGGCATGGTGAAGACAAGGTAGGAAGATCATCAGGGGCTTAGTGTTAGGTTTATTTAAGGGGGGGTTTGGGTTAGATTAGGGGTATGTGGGTGGTGGGTTGTAATGTTGGGGGGGGGTATTGTATGTTTTCTTTTACAGGCAAAAGAGCTGAACTTCTTGGGGCATGCCCCGCAAAGGGCCCTGTTCAGGGCTGGTAAGGTAAAAGAGCTTGTAACTTTTTAAATTTAGAATTGGGTAGGGAATTTTTTATTTTGGGGGGTCTTTGTTATTTTATTAGGGGGCTTAGAGTAGGTGTAATTAGTTTAAAATTGTTGTAATATTTTTCTTATGTTTGTAAATATTTTTTTATTTTCTGTAACTTAGTTCTTTTTTATTTTTTTGTACTTTTGCTAGTTTATTTAATTGTATTTATTTGTAGCAATTGTGTTTAATTAATTTATTGATAGTGTAGTGTTAGGTTAATTGTAGGTAATTGTAGGTAGTTTATTTAATTATTTTATTGATAGGGTAGTGTTAGGTTTAATTATATCTTAGGTTAGGATTTATTTTACAGGTAAATTTGTAATTATTTTAACTAGGTAACTATTAAATAGTTCTTAACTATTTAATAGCTATTGTACCTGGTTAAAATAAATACAAAGTTACCTGTAAAATAAATATTAATCCTAAAATAGCTATAATATAAATGTAATTTATATTGTAGCTATATTAGGATTTATTTTACAGGTAAGTATTTAGCTTTAAATAGGAATCATTTATTTAATAAGAGTTAATTTATTTCGTTAGATAAAAATTATATTTAACTTAGGGGGGTGTTAGTGTTAGGGTTAGACTTAGCTTTAGGGGTTAATACATTTATTAGAATAGCGGTGAGCTCCGGTCGGCAGATTAGGGGTTAATAATTGAAGGTAGGTGTCGGCGATGTTAGGGAGGGCAGATTAGGGTTAATACTATTTATGATAGGGTTAGTGAGGCGGATTAGGGGTTAATAACTTTATTATAGTAGCGCTCAGGTCCGGTCGGCAGATTAGGGGTTAATAAGTGTAGGTAGGTGTCGGTGACGTTGTGGGGGGCAGATTAGGGGTTAATAAATATAACATAGGGGTCGGCGATGTTAGGGCAGCAGATTAGGGGTACATAGGGATAACGTAGGTGGCGGCGGTTTACGGAGCGGCAGATTAGGGGTTAAAAGTGTAATGCAGGGGTCAGCGATAGCGGGGGCGGCATATTAGGGGTTAATAAGTGTAAGGTTAGGGGTGTTTAGACTCGGGGTACATGTTAGAGTGTTAGGTGCAGACGTAGGAAGTGTTTCCCCATAGGAAACAATGGGGCTGCGTTAGGAGCTGAACGCTGCTTTTTTGCAGGTGTTAGGTTTTTTTTCAGCTCAAACAGCCCCATTGTTTCCTATGGGAGAATCGTGCACGAGCACGTTTTTGAGGCCGGCCGCGTCCGTAAGCAACTCTGGTATCGAGAGTTGTATTTGCGGTAAAAATGCTCTACGCTCCTTTTTTGGAGCCTAACGCAGCATTTGTTTGAACTCTCGATACCAGAGTTAAATTTATGGTGCGGCCAGAAAAAAACCCGCGGAGCGTTAACAGCCCTTTTACCGCCAAACTCCAAATCTAGCCGTTAGTCAAGTTCAGGGTGGTCACAGCAAATGATGTTAAGCAAGCAGCAGTTCAAGCAGAGTAGGCAATGTAACAGGCAGTTGAAGTTAATCCTGCAGTTTAGTGATAGTAACAGTCATTGAATACAGTGCTAGTTAGTTTGCTTAGTTGAGAGACATAATGATATCCAAATAGAGTAATAAAATATACAGACCAATTCCTGATGGTTATTTGGAAGGCTAAGTCAGAGCCAGATGAAAGCCTTACTGTATCTTGGATGATTGTTTGTTGAGAGGACACAGCGCGGTACACGTGCTGCAGACACGCTGAGATGCCGGGTGTGACGTCACAGCCACCCGGTGTAACAGTTAGGGGAACTGAATGCTGCTCCTTTGGTTCCTAAGAAACTGCAAGTAACAGAAGAGGCAGACCGGCACACAGCAATAGAGGATTAAGGTAGGCTGCCAAGATTCAAAGCAGCAAGTAAGAAATCCCCACAGCTTGAGGAAAGGGCTAGGTGTCTTCAGAGAGGAGTCACATTAAGTAACTGATTCAAATTACCAAGCGAGGAGCATAGAGAGGAGGGGCCTTAAATAGGGAGAGAGGATTCAGAATTAAAGGGACAGGATTGTAATAGTGAATACCCTGACAGGACACCCCCCTCAAGGAGCCGCTCAGCGGATCAAGGACCTGGACGGTGAGGATTCCTCCTATGGAACAAGGAAACCAGGCGCGGAGCCATAACATTAGTAGCAGGCTCCCAAGAATCTTCTTCAGGTCCATAACCCTTCCAACTGACCAAATACTGAAGGCGGATTCGAAAGTATCGAGAATCTTGAATAGAATCAATCTCGTACTGCATCTCATCTGTCACATGAGTTAGAGAAGTATCCATCGAAGATGTAGCCCTGATAGAAGCATAGGGTTTAAGGAGTGAGACGTGAAATGTTGGATGAATTCTCATGGAAGAAGGTAGTTGAAGAGTGACTGCATTAACATTAACAACATTCTTAATTTCAAAGGGACCCAAATAAAGTGAAGCAAGCTTTTTGGAAGGAACCTGTAATCTTATATTCTTCGTGCTTAACCAAACTTTATCTCCCACCTTATATTCGGGAGGTTTAGAACGTCGTAGATCGTAGTAACGTTTTTGAGCTTTTTGAGCATCAAGTAGTAGTTGTTTTACAGTGGCGAAACCTTTCACTAAGGTATTGATTTTGTCATTAACAACAGGTATAGGAGAGTTTTTCGGAGTCTGAACGTCATAAGAAGGATGAAAACCGTAGTTAAGGAAAAATGGAGACATTTTAGTGGAGGAATTGAGCATGTTATTATGAGCAAATTCAGCAGTGGAAAGGAGAGAATGCCAGTTATCTTGTTCTAGAGAACAGTAACAACGGAGATACTGTTCCAGGGCTTGATTTGTTCTCTCAGTCTGCCCATTGGTTTGTGGATGAAAAGCTGTACTTAACCTCCTAGAGATGTTGAGGGATTTACAAAGATGATCCCAAAATCTAGAGGTAAACTGAGAACCTCTGTCAGTAGTAATGGAATTCGGTAGACCATGTAATTTGACAATATGATCTATGAAAAGAGTAGCTGTTTCTGGAGCTGTGGGTAGACCTCTATGTGGCAGGAAATGGGCCATTTTAGAAAAAAGATCAACAACGACCATGATAGTGTTGAAGTTAGCAGAAGGTGGTAGATCGACAATAAAGTCCATGGCAATATCTGCCCAAGGTCTTTCAGGTATTGGAAGAGATAGAAGGTATCCGTAGGGACGTGTATGTTGATGTTTTTTAGTAGTGCAAAGAAAACATGTTTTGATGTATTGCTTGATTGTATCAGACATTTTGGGCCACCAATAATTCCTTGAAAGGATATGAAGGGTCCTATGTACGCCAGGATGACCTGCTAAAGAGGAATCATGAGCTGCTGCCAAAACCTGATTCCTGAGAACCTTGGGTACATATAGTTGGTCATGATGATAGAACAGTTCATCAGAATGTTTATTTAAATTGAGGTGTGTTATTAATGAATCCTCCTTCTGTTGCAGCTTTAGGGTCTCCAAGAAATCATTTGTTAAACAAATGATTCTGTCCGCAGGTATCACTGAGGCAGGTGTCAGATGATCTTGTGGCTTAGGAGGTATACGAGAGAGGGTATCTGCCTTAAGATTCTTAGAACCTGGACGATAGGTGATCACATAATCAAAACGTGAGAAGAAAAGGCTCCAGCGGACTTGACGAGAAGTCAGGGTCTTGTTTGACTTTAAATACTCTAAGTTACGATGGTCTGTGTAAATAGTAATAGGAAATTTTGTACCTTCCAGGATATGCCTCCAGAATTCCAATGCGGATTTAATGGCAAGCAATTCCTTATCACCAATACCATAGTTTATCTCAGCTGAGCTCATGACGCGAGAATAGAATGCAACAGGATGTAATGGCTGTTCTTGAGAGGCCCTCTGGGACAGAACAGCCCCTATTGCAAATTCAGAAGCATCAACCTCAAGCGTAAAATGACAACTGGGATCTGGGAATTGCAAAATAGGGGCTGAAGTAAATTTATTCTTAAGGGTAGTGAAAGAGTCTTGAGCTCTACTATCCCATGAAAACCTGATATGTTTCTTAGTTAAAGTTGTTAATGGTTTGACAATATGTGAGAAATCTTTAATGAATTTTCTATAAAAATTCGCAAATCCAAGAAACCTCTGGACATCTTTTTTACAAGAGGGTACTGGCCATTTGAGTATAGCTTCTACTTTACTGGTCTCCATAGTAATCCCAGTAGGAGAGATACAGTAACCCAAAAATGAAATAGAGTTAGTATTAAATATACATTTCTCTAGTTTGGCGTAGAGATGATGTTGCCTTAAACGAGATAAAACTAATTTTACATGTTTTAAATGGTTTTCAAAAGTGTCTGAATAGACAAGAATGTCATCTAAATAGATAACAATACATACATCCAAAAGGTCGTGAAAAACATCATTTATGAAGCACTGGAAAGTAGCTGGGGCGTTGCAGAGCCCAAACGGCATTACTGTGTATTCATAAAGTCCGTATCGTGTACGGAAAGCCGTTAACCACTCATCCCCTGCTCTCATCCTGATTAAATTGTATGCGCCCCTAAGATCGAGCTTGGTGTAGATGGTGGCACCCTGAAGACGCTCAATTAGTTCAGGAATGAGAGGCAGGGGATATCTGTTTTTCTTAGTACATTTATTCAGTTGTCTGTAATCTATAATGGGGCGTAAACTGCCATCTTTATTTTTCACAAAAAACATAGCAGCACCTGCAGAGGAAGTGGATGGACGTATAAACCCTTTTTTCAAGTTTTCGTCTAGATATTCCTTAAGGTGGGCTAGTTCAGGTTGAGACAAAGGATATATATGACCATAAGGAATGGTGCAGTTAGGAATGAGATCAATAGGGCAGTCATACTTTCTATGTGGTGGAAGTGTAGCTGCCTCAACCTTATCAAAAACATCAGCATATTCTTTATAGCAATCTGGTAATGTGTCTACATTAATATGACAAAGTGTATGAGAATCAGTGCAGAATTGCTTGCAATACTGAGAATCAAAAACTACAGTAGAGTCTGTCCAAGAAATAGTGGGGTTATGCATAGACAACCACTGAATACCAAGTATCATAGGGTAGACGGAACTTGGTAAAACATCAAAAGACATCAACTCAGTATGCCCTGAGTCTGAGGTGACCTTAAGTGGAACTGTATGGTGTGAGATAGGACCAGAACTAAAAAATGAACCATCAACCAAACGGATGGCTAGTGCAACACTCTTTTTTATTAGTGGTATTTTGTGCTTAACAACAAAAACTAAATCTATGAAATTCCCAGATGCTCCAGAGTCAATTACGGCATGTACGTCTATCTTCTGCTGATCCCACTGTAACGAGAGAGGGATTGATAAATGAAGCAAATTATTATTAACCATATTTACAGTGTGCTTAAATCTTACTCTCTTACCCTTCTTTTGACGAAGGAGAGATGGGCAATCCCTTACGCCATGATCCTTTTCAGCACAATATAGGCACAAATTAAGCAGTTTGCGTCTGGCTTTCTCTTCAGGCTTTAGAGGGCCTCTAATCACAGCAACATCCATGGGTTCATCAACATTCTTGGTAGCATGGGTAGGAAGATTTGCATGATAGGGAGTGTATTTCTTAGGAGTAATGTCAGTTGTGGATTTTTCATATTTCCTTTCCCTGAGTCTTCGGTCAATACCAATACATAAAGTCATGAGATCCTCAAGGACATCTGGAATGATACCTCTAGCAAGTTCATCTTTTAATGAGTCACTGAGGCCCAAGCGAAATTGATTTTTCAGAGCTGGGTTGTTCCACAAAGTGTCAGGAGCCCATCTTTTAAAGTCCGTTATGTATTCCTCTACCATCCTTTTCCCTTGGCGTAAGGATCTCAAAGCTGTTTCAGCAGTATTCTGCTTGTTATGATCCTCATATAAAAGGGACATCGCAGAAAAAAAAGAATCAAGAGAATTTAATATGGGATCATCAGTCTCATAGAAAGCGTTGGCCCAAGATCTAGCTTCTCCACGCAAAAAAGAAATCACAGTCAAAACTCGGATTCTGTCAGTAGGATAAGACCTAGGTTTCAAAGTGAACATAAGAGTGCAAGAGTTTCTAAAGTCTCTGAAGATGTACCTGTCCCCAGAGAATTTCTCTGGTGGACTCACAACAGGCTCAGGTGTAGTCTCAGAAGTAGAAGGTTTAGTTGCCATATGCTCATTGATAAATTTTCTAATATTCTGGTTCTCAATTTGTATCTCTCTTAAACCCTGTAACATATTATCCATACTTTGTGCTAGAGAACCCACTCTATTGGAAAGCTCACTCAACTCCATGATAGTGGATAGAGGTACTTTTATTTGGCTTGGTAATATGTTATGTTCTGTAATGTTATGTGTTAGAACAGGTGGTAAATAAGTTCTGGTACCTAGTATCCGCTATAGCAGGACCACTCAGCCTCACACCAAACCTTGGATTCACACAGATTTAACTTACAGGAATCCGGTTTTGCTCATTGAACTGAGGGTCACTACTGCAGGGTACAGAGTGAATACGGAGCTGTCACGCAACCAAGTTACAGGATGTCTGTATCTCAACAGATAGGAGGAGTATCTATAGATTGGATAGATAATTAATCAACTAATTAACTAGTGATTAAATGTGATATAGCTGACACATATACAGAGAAGATAGATGGTGAAATGGAATGTCAGACAAACAGATGTAGTACAAAGAGATATTGTTATAAGGCCAGATAGTATTATGCCCAGAATGTACTTGTTAGGAATTCAGCACTTGAGGGAATATCTTATGTAGATAGAATGATATGTTAGATTATGTTAACAGATATTGTTTATGCAAGGATAAGTTAGTAACAAACGATAAGTCACTTAGTCAAGTTCAGGGTGGTCACAGCAAATTATGTTAAGCAAGCAGCAGTTCAAGCAGAGTAGGCAATGTAACAGGCAGTTGAAGTTAATCCTGCAGTTTAGTGATAGTAACAGTCATTGAATACAGTGCTAGTTAGTTTGCTTAGTTGAGAGACATAATGATATCCAAATAGAGTAATAAAATATACAGACCAATTCCTGATGGTTATTTGGAAGGCTAAGTCAGAGCCAGATGAAAGCCTTACTGTATCCTGGATGATTGTTTGTTGAGAGGACACAGCGCGGTACACGCGCTGCAGACACGCTGAGATGCCGGGTGTGACGTCACAGCCACCCGGTGTAACAGTTAGGGGAACTGAATGCTGCTCCTTTGGTTCCTAAGAAACTGCAAGTAACAGAAGAGGCAGACCGGCACACAGCAATAGAGGATTAAGGTAGGCTGCCAAGATTCAAAGCAGCAAGTAAGAAATCCCCACAGCTTGAGGAAAGGGCTAGGTGTCTTCAGAGAGGAGTCACATTAAGTAACTGATTCAAATTACCAAGTGAGGAGCATAGAGAGGAGGGGCCTTAAATAGGGAGAGAGGATTCAGAATTAAAGGGACAGGATTGTAATAGTGAATACCCTGACAATGAGATAGGTCCTCCTTATTATTTAGGCCCTTAGGATATAGACAATTTAGGGAAAATATCCATTTGGACTCTTGTAGGAGTAGTTTCTGCTCATGGTTTCCGCCTCTCCAATTTTTTCTCACTATCTCTATTCCACAAAATTTCATTTCCCTAACATTTTCTCCATGTTTAGTTGTGAAATGTTTATATAGGGCTGTATCTGTCCTTTTATTCTCTATACATAGTATATGCTCCCTCATTCTGTCTTTCAGTTTTCGAGAGGTTTGTCCTACATAATGTAATTTGCATGGACATTCAATGAGGTATATGACATTCTGGTCACTACATCTTATCAGACTGTTAATCATAAATTTTTCTTTGGTATATGCTGATAAAAATGAAGTTGTTTTCCAACCATTTTTGCACGCTTTGCAATTCGGGCACGGGTAGAAGCCTTTTATCTTCTTATTACAATGGTCTACCACTGTGCCTATTTTGCCTATTTTTTGTTGTTTGGGTAAAGTTGGAGCCAATCTGTTCTTTAGGTTGTTCGTCTTCCTATAAATAAATTTCGGATGTGGCGTTAGTAGTTCTCCCAGGATGTCATTATCCTTCAAAAGTGACCAGTGCTTCTTATAAATCTTTTCTATAATGTGTTTGTTCTCACAATATTCTGTAATAAAAGGGACATCTATAATGTCTTTCGAAGTCGTTCTATCTTCTCTGGTTTTATATTTTAGGAGGGTTTTTCTATCAACAGCTTTGACTTCTTCAATTTTTTCTTCCAATAGTGTTGCTTCGTATCCTCTCTCAATGAATCTCTTTTTTAGTACCTGAGTTTGTTCTTCCCATTTTTTCGGATCTGAACAATTCTTTTTAATCCTTAAGAGTTGCCCCTTCGGTATATTTTCTTTCCAAACCGGAACCGGAAATGGTAACCGGAAACAATAAATGGTAAACAAAAGCAACACATGCATGATTTAGAAATTAGAGAGAAAGAATAGAGCCCATATAAACAGATCGCTAAGATAAGTCGCAATAAAATTACTCACACACATTAGCATAAGAATTGATATGAACAACCAGGACTAAAACGTCCCATAGGGTAGCTAAACAGGAAGTAAGGGCTAAACAGGAAGTAAGGGCTAGATCCACTAGCGAAACCGGAAGTATATGTATGAACAACAAATCCATATTAGGACACACACAAACTAGCCATATACAATGGAAAGACAATTTATAACTACACATGTCTTTAAAAACTTAGTAATGACCTCAATAACACAAGCAAAATAAATGCCTTCGCCCATACCCACAATGCTTTCGCCCATACCCATAATGCTACCAAACAGGAAGGGGGCGTGGCCTATTAGTGTTTGGCGCCAAAACATCAGCCATAACTCTTATAAATACTGTGAGCTTACTCAGTTTATCAGTCTTGATAAAGGCCAGAGGTATATGGCCGAAACGCGTCGACAGATCTGAGTAAGCATAATACTGATATATCTATTGTACAGATTGCATATATTAGAGTATTGTTTGTTTTCTTTTTTTCAGGATTTTTTCTTTTTGCATAATCTTATTTTTTCAAAACATTGCATCAATACTGAACCACTGATTGATTGATTTGCACTGACATCACCAACATCACTTCAGATTTCAAAATTGACACTATTTTTTTATCCTATTTTATCCTTTTTCACCTTTTTTCATTTTTTATAACATTTTTTTGGAGGGATTTCATCATTTTTTTATCATCATTTTTTCATCACATAGAGTGAACACACATTTTTTCTACCACTTTTTTCTAAATTGTTGTATTGGACACTGATCACACCCAAATCTTGCTACTTTTTTCTCCTGCACAATATTGGATTACAATTAACCCTACACTATCTACCAGGAGCATCTTACACTTACTGGACTCAACCAAGGTGTTAATCATTTAACAGATACTCAGCATAAAAGGCTATATCATCAGCCACTGAATTTATCAGTATTTACAATTGTTTTTATTATTATATTGTATTGTATTTTACCTAACACTGCAATTTGCTACCATTTGTAACATGGATCCATGAACAACTATCAGTGTATATTGTTCTTTTTTATTATTATAATTATTGTATGGAATAAATAAATTTGTAATTTTTAATTTTACATTCTATCAGCTAATTTTAGCCTATTTTAGCGTTCCCCACCCTACCCTCAGCCTTCTTTTGGCGCTCACCTCTACCTTGCATATATCTTTTACACATTGGGCACGCTAGGGTACCCATCGAGGAGAGCTAGAGGCATCCCCCACCCCCCTTCCCCACCTGTTCTTTGCGCAGGATATACACCACCTTTATTCAAATTCTATTTTATTAATAAGGGTCTTTGGGAAAACCTTAAAAGTTTCACATTACATGTAATCAACCAATAAATTACTGAATATGGACATTTAAGGAGTCTAGACCCTTTACCCATTCAAATAACTTTTTAGTTCAAGTTTACATTTGTTGGAGGTAAAATGTCATCTTCAGAAACCTCTCCATATTACTAACCTGTAGTCATTAATAATAATGTTATTTAGATCATTATATTAATGCAGATATTTAGTTTTCTATTTCTATATCAACTGTCTAGCATGTTTAAAAATGCCATTTTACTTTTAACTATAGAAGGAAAATCCACTCTGGGTATATAAGTAGACCAGGAACCAATAAACTTTTATGTTCTATGTTTAGTCTCTGAACATATATTCTTTAGTGTGGAACACTGCAACTTTCAGCATCTTTCCAAAAAGGAACTCAAAGTTAGGTTTTGTTGTGATGTAAAGATGCTGAAAGGAGTAGTGTTCTCTAAACTGAAAATATGTGCAGAGACTGAAAATATGACCAAGTGGCTTTCAGTGTTTCCGTGCATTACAGTGTTCCACTATATTACCATTCTATAGGAAGAAATGACATATTTTGCTCTTACTGGACAAAAAAACATTTCTATTTGGAAACCTTTGAATTCATCATTTTAATGTAAGGTCATATATCGTATTCAGGTTTTCTTTTTTTTTTTTTTTTACAAAAAGAGGAAAAACATTTTTAACCTCTGAGGCAGGATGTACTTAATTAATAAAGGTTAGAGATAAAACAATAAATAAATAAATAAACACATTTTATATATATATATATATATATATATATATACATATATATATATATATATATATATATATATATATATACATATATATATATATATATATATATATATATATATATATATATTACTGTTATATTTGTATATATACAGTGCATTCAGATTTCACATTTGGTTAAAAAACAAAATCACATTAAACTACACTCCATAACCCATAATGACAAAGCAAAACCCAGTTTTTTAATAACTTTGCAAATTTATTAAAACAAAAAAAATAAAATCTGAAATATCACATTGACATAAGTATTCAGATCCTTAGCTCAATATTTAGTTAAAGCACCCAAAGCAGAGAATACAGCTTAAAATATTTTTGGGTATGATGTGACAAGCTTTACACACCTGAATTTGATAATTTTTTCTGCTATTCTTCTCTGCAGATGCTCTGTCAGGCTAGATGGAGGCTGTCATTGAACAGCCCTTTTCAGGTAACTCCAGAAAAGTTAAATTGGTTTGAAGCCAGGGCTCTGGCCAGGCCACTCAAGGACATTTACAAAGTTTTCTCTAAGCCACTCTTGCATTGTCTTGGCTGTGTGCTTATTGTCCCTGTTTGGAGATTAATCTTCAGCCCAGTCTGTGGTCCTGAGCTCTCTGGACCAGTTTTTCATTAAGAAAAACTCTGTATTTTTCTATATTCAGCTTTCCCTCAACCCTGAGCAGTCATCCATTATGTGTTGCTGAAAAACACTACCACAGCATGATGCTACCATCACCACGCTTCACCATTGGGATGGTTTTGTGTAGGGGGTGAGTGGTGCCTGGTTTCCTCAATCTTCATTTCATCAGACCATATAATCTTGTTTATCACACTATGAAAGTACTTTAGGTGCTTTTTTGCAAATTCCAAGAGGGCTTTCATGTGTCTTGCACAAGGAGAGGCTTCTGTCTTGCCATTCTGCAATAAGGCCCAGATTGTTGGAGTGTTGCAGTGATGGTTGTTCTGTAAATTTCTCCCATCTCTAAACATGATCTCTGGAGCTCAACCAGAGTGACCATTGGGTTCTTTGTCACCTCTCTTAAATTTACTGGTGGCCAATTCTAGGAAGAGTTCTTGTAGTTCTAAACTTCTTAATTTAAAAATCATGGAGGCAACTTTGCTCTTAGGAACCTTCAATGCAAAAAAAAAAAAATGTATCCTTTCTCAGATCTGTGCCTCTACACAATATTGTCTCTGAGTTCTGCAGTCATTTCCTTTTAATTATTTGCTTGGTTTTTGTTCTGATATGTATTTTTAGCTGTGAATCCTTAAACAGACAGGTGTGTGCCTTTACAAATTATATCCAATCAATTGAACTTTCCATAGTTGGACTCCAATAAATGTGTAGAAACATTTCAAAGATTATCCAGAGAAATGGGATGCACCTCAGCTAAGATGCAAGTATCATAGCAAAGGGTCTGAATAATTATGTGAATGTGATATTTATATTCTCCTTAATAAATTAGCAAAGTTATGAAAAATCCGATATTTGGTTTGTCACTATGGGTTATGGAGTGTAGATTGACGTGAAAATTTTTTTTTTAAACCATTTTAGCATAAGACTCCAACCTAACAAAGGGTTAGATTATAAGTGGAGCAGTACACTAACTGTACAGTAACATACAGTAACTTTGCACACATGAGGTAGCGGACATATTACAAGTTAAAAGTGAAAGTTTTCGCTTGTGTGCTAACCCAACGAGCACAAAAAGCATGTTTTTAGCTACTTGACTGCAAAGGGTTCCAAGGCAAATCAATATATATATATATATATATATATATATATATATATATATATATATATATATATATATATATACATACATATACACACACACACAAATGCGTATACATTTTTAGACATGTATATGTATGTATCTCTATGTTACAACCCTTTGCATACCTTTTATTTTTCTAACACCTGAGACCTCATATCTTCGAGCCCTTATAACATTTATTGCAGACAATGTTATTATAAGTGTAATTGTACTTTTTAATGTACTTTTGATGTTGTTTGTGCAACTTTTTTGACTCACGTAACAGTTAAACAGCCTTTACTTTCAACTTGTAAAATGAGTGCTATTTCTAACGCATGCAAAGACCTGCAATAAACCCCTTTAGCTCACACACAACTGTTAGAGCATCACTCATAGTCTAGCCTATTATGAAAAAAAAAGGTGTCTCAATACTTTCTGAATGAACTGTATACAGACACATTTATATATATATATATATATATATATATATATATATATATATATATATATATATATATATATAAATAAAAAGAGAATAAATCACATATGAAATTCAGCGCAACAAACACCATATAGGAATTATAATCCAAATGAAATTAGTCTCAATAGAAATAATAAAGTCTTAATATAAGAACACTTTTCTTTGATTAAGATGCTTATAAAGTCTTTTCTATCTCCAGTATTGGTGTGGGATAGAATCTAAATCATACACTGTGATAGGTGTCTTCTTACCGGATTTACCCTCAATCGTATGAGGTAATGAATGATCTCAAAGGTTAGCTCAGGTTACTCTGGAACGGTGGTGATGTTTCATCTGTAACTGTTCTTTACAGGGTGGTTTGGATACTCTGTTCTTGTGCGTGGCACTTGTTGAATGGAAACTTCCAAAGGATATTCTCCTTGTGATATGGATCCTTCTTGTGGTCTCTCGGGAGTATGGTATTCCTCCAATTCAGTGGTTATAGAGGAGAAAAGAACAAACAAGACATAGCGTGATACTGTATAAAATTAATTTATTACAGATACTCAAATGCTAAACACTTACATTAAAAGCCCTCAATCCATGATGAGGTAAGCATTCACATATATAATGGTATAAGATGTAGGTTGAACCAGGCCAATCTAGTGGTGCAGGGCTGGATACAAGGTGAGCCTTATTACAGGTGAGTTGTATCCGTTAGTATACAAAAAGTCACTTTAAGGAATAATGACACTGAGGCTTCCAATAGGAGACTCCTTATAGGAAAATCCTTCGTGTGGATGAAATGGCAGTTAATATAGTCTAAAAAGAGTTAGCTAATATTTGGTAATCTGGGATTGCAGTGCACTTGCAATACCAAATATTAAAACATTAAAACATATATTGAACAAGTACTGTGAAATAAAAGAGTCGCTATAATCCCAACAACACACTGTGAGTCTTTGTATTTTCTCGGGGTGGTTTGTAACCTGTCAGCAAGCTGAAAAAAGCCGGACCGCTGGATGTAATGAAACTGCACTGCCGCTATTTTGAAAAGAACCTTACGCGTTTCGAAGTGTGTCCGTATGGTACTTCTTCGTCAGAGGTAATATGGTGACCATATTACCTCTGACGAGATGATCGAGATGATGTTAAAAACAAGAATCCAAAAAGCAATGTCGCCAAACATTATGAACAAACACATGGGAGCAATCCTGACTCTCTCTCTTTCATTGGAATAGATAGGGACATTACCAACAATAGCGGAGGGGACAATGACAAAGTCCTCCTTCAGAAAGAATGCAGGTGGATCTCTATCTTGGAAACACAATTACCTGTAGGCCTTAACAATAGAATAGACATGGCCTGTTTCCTGTAATGAATTTCATCCCATTACAGTTGCAGCATATACTGATAATTCTTAAGTACCTCTTATTGTACATAGAGAAAAAAAAAAGTATAAACCTTGCTGTTCTATGTGTCTTTCACCTATGGCTTATTATTTATTATGCCAATAACCTTAAGCCTAGATAAATGTTTTAAACACTCACTTTGTGTAATTAAAAATTACTGTTTGATATATTAGAGTTACTTGCAATAATTTCACCCTTCTGTAGAGGCGCTCATTACAATTTGTACAAATGAGGACGTAAGGATTCCCTCAGCATTACACCTTGACGAAGCCCGATGTCAATCTTGAACACACGGGTGAAACGCGCGTCCAGTGTATTATGTATGACACAGCTATTACTACTATTATGGTGTGTATATGTTGCAATTGACCAGAATAACTGCTTTGTATATATTCCACTTTTCACATTGTGAGGGGGGAAGGGCCTACTCTATCTTTACTATTACGCTAGTAAAAACATATTTTTTTTTCAAAAAGAGTGCTGAAATCCCTGTCTTTTTTCATCCTGGTTGATTTACTCTGGATGATTTCTCTTGTTAATAAAAACATTTCACACACATTTATATACTGTATATAAAACACGATTAACTGATAATGATGATTACTAAATAATAATACAAATAATAATATTATTTGTAGTAATATTATATTTAATTTTTTTAGATATGTACTTAATTCTGCACCTAATGGTGGAAATTTATAAAGCTGCGAGATGCAGCTTTAAAAAAAAAAAAATCAAACAACAAGAGAGGCGCTGCATGTGTTTATAAATAAAAAAACAAGATTCCAATACACTGTGCCGAATCTAGGGTACTCACATTTAATACAAGCACCCCAATGTGCTATTAGGCACAAGCTGAATATTTAACAGCAAACCAGCTAGATGTACTCCGGTTCTAAGGAACACAGGATTCCAGGATGTAAGCCATTATCGTAACTTAAAGGGACATAAAACCAATTTTTTTTTCATTCATGATTTAGATAGAACATCACATTTTAAACAACTTTCTAATTTACTTCTATTATCATACGGCTAGATTATGAGTCTTGTGTTAGCCTTAAAAAGCAGCGTTGAGGGGTCCCAATGCTGCTTTTTAATGCCCGCTGGTATTACGAGTCAGACAGGAGAGGGTCTACCGCTCATTTTTTTTCTGCGATTTTAGCTTACCGCAAATCCCCTTACGTCAATTGCGTATCCTATCTTTTTAATGGGATTTTCCTAACGCCGGTATTACGATCACCTGAAAAAGTGAGCGGTAGACCCTCTCCTGGCAAGACTCCTACCGCATTTAAAAGTCAGTAGTTAAGAGTTTTATGGGCTAACGCCGTAACATAAAGCTCTTGACTAAAGTGCTAAAAAGTACACTAACACCCATAAACTACCTATTAACCACTAAACTGAGCCCCCACATCGGAAACACTTAACTAAAATGTTTAACCCCTAAGCTGCCGACCGGACATCGCCGCCACTTTAATACATTTATTAACCCCTAAACCACCGCACTCCCGCCTCGCAAACACTAGTTAAATTTTATTAACCCCTAATCTGCCGTCCCTAACATCGCCGACACCTACCTACATTTATTAACCCCTAATCTGCCGCCCCCAACGTCGCCGCTACTATATTAAATTTATTAAACCCTAAACCTAAGTCTAACCCTAACCCTAACACCCCCTAACTTAAATATAATTTAAATAAAACTAAAAAAATTACTACTATTAAATAAATTAATCCTATTTAAAACCGCTAAAATAAACCCTAAGCTAGCTACAATATAACTAATAGTTACAATGCAGCTAGATTAGGGTTTATATTTATTTTACAGGCAACTTTGTATTTATTTAAACTAGGTAGAATAGTTATTAAATAGTTATTAACTATTAACTATTTAATAACTTCCTAGTTAAAATAAGTAAAAAATTAACCTGTGAAATAAATCCTAACCTAAATTACAATTACACCTAACACTACACTATCATTAAATTAATTAAATAAATTACCTACAATTAACTACAATTAAATTAAATAAACTAAAGTACAAAAAAAAACCAACACTAAATTACAGAAAATAAAAAATGAATTACAATTTTTTAAACTAATTACACCTACTCTAATCCAACTAATAAAATAAAAAAGCCCCCCAAAATAATAAAATTCCCTACCCTATACTATATTACAAATAGCCCTTAAAAGGGCCTTTTGCGGGCATTGCCCCAAAGTATCAGCTCTTTTACCTGTAAAAAAAAATACAATACCCCCCCAACATTAAAACCCACCACCCACACACCCAACCCTACTGTAAAACCCACCCAATCCCCCTTAAAAAAACGTAACACTACCCCCTTGAAGATCAGCCTACCTCGAGCCGTCTTCACCTAGCTGGGCACAAGTGGACGTTCATAGGGGCAGAATCTATATCCAGACGGCATCTTCTATCTTCTTACATCCGGAGCAGAGCGGTCCATCTTGAAGACATCCGACACGGAGCATCCTCTTCCATTCGAACGGCGACTGAAGAAATGAAGGTTCCTTTAAGTGAAGTCATCCAAGATGGCATCCCTTCAATTACGATTGGCTGATAGAATCCTATCAGCCAATAGGAATTAAGGTAGGAAAAATCCTATTGACTGATGCAATCAGCCAATAGGATTGAAGTTCAATCCTATTGGCTGATCCAATCAGCCAATGGGATTGAGCTCGCATTCTATTGGCTGACTGGAACAGCCAATAGAATGCGAGATCAATCCTATTGGCTGATTGCATCAGCCAATAGGATTTCTCCTACCTTAATTCCGATTGGCTGATAGGATTCTATTAGCCAATCGCAATTGAAGTGACGCCATCTTGGATGACGTCACTTAAAGGAACCTTCATTCTTCAGTCGCCGTCGGATGGAAGAGGATGCTCCGCGTTGGATGTCTTCAAGATGGACCCGCTCCGCTCCGGATGGAAGAAGATAGAAGATGCTGCCTGGATGAAGACTTCTGCTGCTTGGAGGACCTCTTATGGCCAGATCGGATGAAGACTTCTGCCCCTCTGGACGTCCACTGATTACTTTGGGGCAATGCCCTGCAAAAGGCCCTTTTAAGTGCTGTTTGTAATTTAGTATAGGGTAGGGAATTTTATTATTTTGGGGGGCTTTTTTATTTTATTAGGGGGATTAGATTAGGTGTAATTAGTTTAAAAAATTGTAATTCTTTTTTTATTTTCTGTAATTTAGTGTTTGTTTTTTTGTACTTTAGTTTATTTTATTTAATTGTAGTTAATTGTAGGTAATTTATTTAATTAATTTAATGATAGTGTAGTGTTAGGTGTAATTGTAATTTAGGTTAGGATTTATTTTACAGGTAAATTTGTACTTATTTTAACTAGGAAGTTATTAAATAGTTAATAACTATTTAATAACTATTCTACCTAGTTAAAATAAATACAAAGTTGCCTGTAAAATAAATATAAATCCTAAGCTAGCTACAATGTAACTATTAGTTATATTGTAGCTAGCTTAGGGTTTATTTTATCGGTAAGTATTTAGTTTTAAATAGGATTAATTTATTTAATTGTAGTATTTTTATTTAAATGTATTTAAATTATATTTAAGTTAGGGGGTGTTAGGGTTAGGGTTAGACTTAGGTTTAGGGGTTAATAAATGTATTATAGTGGCGGCGACGTTGGCGGGGCAGATTAGGTGTTAACTATATTGTAGGGTTCGGCGATGTTGGGGGCAGTAGATTAGGGGTTCAAAGGGATAATGTAGGTTGCGGCGGTGTCTGGAGCGGCAGATTAGGGGTTAATAATATAATGTAGGTGGCGACGATTTGGGGGGTGGCAGATTAGGGGTTAATAAGTGTAAGATTAGGGGTGTTTAGACTCGGTGTTCATGTTAGGGTGTTAGGTGTAGACATAACTTTCATTTCCCCATAGAAAACAATGGGGCTGCGTTAGGAGCTGAATGCTGCTTTTTTGCAGGTGTTAGGTTTTTTTCAGCCAGCTCAGCCCCATTGTTTCCTATGGGGAAATCGTGCACAAGCGCGTTTTGCCAGCTTATCGCTACCGTAAGCAGCGCTGGTATTACAGTGAGATGTGGAGCTAAATTTTGCTCAACGCTCACTTTTCTGAGGCTAACGCCGGCTTGAAGAAAACTTGTAATACCAGCGTTGGCTTAAGTGAGAAAAAAAGGCTTGTTAGCCCCGCACAGCCTTACCGACAAAAACTCGCAATATAGACGATATTTTCTTTGTTTTCTTGTTATCCTTATTTGAAAAGCAGAATTGTAAGCTCGAGAGTGTGCAAGTGTCTGCAGCACTATATAGCAGCAGTTTTGCAACAATGTTATACCTTAGCAGGAGCACTAGATGGCAGCACTATTTCCTGTCATGTAGGGCTTCAGACATGTGCACCCTACTTACCTAGGTATCTCTTCAACAAAGAATAACATGAGAATGAAAAAAAAATTGATAATAGAAGTAAATTGGAAACTTTTTACAAATTGTATTCTCTATCTGAATCATGAAAGACATTTTTTGGGGTTTAATGTCCCTTTAACTCCACCAGATAGCAGGTTCAAACATGGTTAAAAGATGCAGCTTTATGCAGCTTTGGTGCAGGCTTGCATAAGCAAGCCTACAGCCTATAGTTAAAGGGACATGAAACCCAAACATTTTATTTCATGATTTAGGTAGAACATACAAAAAAAAAAATTCTTTCCTCTTTTCCTCCCTTTTTTCTTTTTTTTTTTTTTAAATAGGAGAAAAATGTTGTCGATATGATCCAAATCAAAAGAAAATAATTATCTTAGAACGCCCTATGTTGGAAGTTGACCTTATCTCCTAAAAATCCCCCCCCCCCTCACGATGAGAAAAAAAAAAAAAGTAGAAAGAATATCCTTCCCTCCCCCTGCTCCTCCTACCATATGCCCAAAATAACTAATTCTGAGTTTTGAAATGGAAAAATCATGTGTTTTTTTTTTCACTTTCTGAAAATGAAATAGAACATACAATTTTAAACAACTTTCCAGTTTACTTCTATTATCATATTTGGTTTATTCTCTTGGTATCATTTGCAGATATCCCAACCTGCAAACTCATTTCAGGGAGGTCGGTTCACCCGCTTCTGCGCCGCCACCCCCCTCCCCTCCCAGTTATATATTGGAAACCTTAAACCCTAAATAAGATAGAGACTTATCATTAAAGTAGCTTCCCACTAAAGTCACATTAAAAAAAGTAGCTTTATTGCACAACCACATACAACAAACCTATTTTCCAGTGATCGTACGCTTGTTAAATGCTTAAATATTTTAGAATACAAAATTTAATTACATGCAGTAAATAAGGTAGCATTTGTGTTTTTATTTTATTAGAATCAGTTGGGGCTTTTTGGTTACTGATGCATGCTTTGAGGGTTCTATATCGTCCCAGCAACTAAAGGCATTCCTTAAAGGATTACTTTGTGTTACAATTTTTAAGCCAAACAACTAACATATTAAAGTTAATAAACATTAATTAAAACCTACTGACCTATATTTTCTCCCAAAAGAAGTTTCATAACGTTATAAAAGTTATATATTTTATTCCCCAATGATGTCACGTTATCCTGCCCACTATTTTCAGCACTGTGTGTTCAAAATACTTAAACCAATGAAATTTTGTTTAAAGCGCCATTTTGAAACCTAGGTATTGTAAACGGATTGGTACAGAGCAAAGGATACCCACGGAGTAGGTTTGGAAAACAATTAAATTTGCAGACAAGATTTCTGATATACGGTAGAGATATGTTAATGAAATGCTATGATAAAAAGCATATTTGGGGTAGTTAGTTTAGTAACAGGCATAGAAAATATTTACTTATAGTGGCCCTTTAAAGAAACACTTTTCCAGATTTTGGGCCACATTGGATCATGGTACTTGGAGTTTCAGGGAGATTGCATTCTATTTGCTGGCATCAGGGGAGCCGCTATTAACAATCAGGGAGACTCCGCTGAACTTCAAGGAGAGTTGGAATGTCCGCATTTGTTGAAGGAGCAGCAGTGCACTACTGGTTTCTAACTGAACACATGGGTGAGCCAATGACAAGCAGTATATATATATATATATACAGCCACCAATCAACTGCTAGAACCTAGATTCTTTTCTGCCCCAGAGCTTTCCTAGATAAACCTTTCAGCAAATGATAACAAAAGAAGGGAGCAAATTAAATATTTGAAGTAAATTGTAAAGTTGTTTAAAATCACATGCTCTTTCTGAAGCATGAAAGAAAAAAATTGTGTTTCATATCCCTTTAAGCAGTGGTCACCAGCTCTTAGCTGGTGGACGAAAAATCACAAGTCCGATCAGGGGTGATTGACAGCCCTCTGCTGGCGCGGGATTGGCCAATTAGCTTTGCAGAATCTGTTGGCGCTCTACAAATAACTAATAATAATTTCACTAGCAGTTGCTGGTGCAAATGATAAATGCATGCAGCGTATTGCTGTCGCTGGCCGTGATACCGGGTGCACAGGTTTGCTGGAGTAAGCCTTGTCTACACTGTCCTTCTTAAATGTCGGCCAATATGTCCCAGAGAAATCTAAATACATCTGCCTTCCTTTAATAGTTCTACAGTCTCTGTGTCTTTTACCAAAAAGTGATAATGGCTTATACGCACTGGGACATTTCATACATTTTGCTGCAACTGGCAGCATTATTGTAGAATTCAAAAAGAAAAGAAAATCAATGTTGAGTTAATTTCTAATTTGTGTGTTGATTGAAATGTTGCTTGACAATTGAGTAGCTGATTTACTTAATTAAATTCTCATTTATTCCTTAAGAGTGGTTATGCATATTTTATATAGAGAATGGGGATAGAGATAGATAGATAGATAGATAGATAGATAGATAGAATAATTTAATAAAATTAATAATTCAACTTTTCTGGTCCCCAATTTCTGTTGAAATCCACAACACAAAAAATGTATATAAAATGATGAGACAGATTTACATACATTTTCTACAAGAATTTATTTTCTGCCTTGATAAATACTCCACTGTGTGAGCAATTTTTGGCAGATCCTAATGATTTTCTGCCTAGAACTGATCAGCTGCAGCTGTACCTCTTAGAAGAGAAGAGATTAACCTCTTCAACTCTGGACAGAGAAAATGCTTTTTCTCTAATCTCCTGTTAGAGTAAAAAGTAGGAAAGTGATTTATCAGATTTTCCCAGCTGGAAAACATTGGCAATAGTATTTGAAGAAAAAAAAAACACATCAAATTTATCAAAGAAAAAAATAACAAGTAACTTCCAGGATGTTGTTTTATCCAAAAAAATGCTTGATTATTGTCAACATATGCAATGTTTAACATGAGATTATTCAGATGTTATTTGAAGTATTATTTAGTGAAGCACAAATTATTTTAAAAAACATTCACGCACAAATATATTGTAACTTTTGTTCTTCTCTGAAAATAAATTTTTAATTTAATAGGTAAAGTCACATTCTGCACTAAAGACAAGGTACTAACAGTTTTATGTTCTTATTTAAATACTAACTAAAATATTAATACGTGTTCTGTAAATGCTGAGTGGCATATCTCAAAAAAATCTAGTTCCCAAAAGATCATTAAAAAAAATAAACCATGAAGTCTAGCATATCTGCAATATAATGCAGTATGTGTGCACAGTAAATATAAAAAAATAAAATAAGTGACCCATTGGTTTATATATTTTATAAGTACACAACATCATCTCAAATGAATCTCAACAGCAAGGATCTCAACAGCAATATCCAGCCATGAAACCCAAAAATTATGATTTATATCTCTAACTTTTGATATTTCACAAATAAAATAAAGACAATTATATACAGGAAAAAAAAATAACCTTCATAAATTAAAATTAGACATCAGTAAAAAATATCTTCATTCTCAAAATATATAATATTATAACCATCCAGCTAGAACCCTATAATAAACCTACAACTATTTGTCTAAATAAACCATATAAATAATCATGATAAAAATCACAGCCAGAACAGAATTGTTAATTAATAGTTTGCATTTCAATATGAAAATCTTCAATAAGAAGAAGTTAAAACTAGAGAAGAATGTTGAAGTAATTTATCCCAATTTTTTCTTAACAATTTTGTGTCCCATTTTATTTGTCAGATTAAAAAATATGTTAAAAGACTAGTTAGTTTACAAGGAAACCCATTTGTTATGGAGTACCACAGATGTGATAATTTAGCTTTGATGTAGCATACCTGAATGGCTGGATACATTTGGGAAGATTTATTGTCAGACTCTATGAACTATGAAAATCTGAACTATATCTCTTTAGTTTTTTTTATTCATTAACTATTTGGGTGTGGATGACCATAGGGACACATTCTCCCTATTGCCTATGCTGTTTATAGGACATATCCCAGCCAATCTAAATATATATGAAACAACATAGAAAAGGAAGTGGGAACTCCACAGTAAGAAATTCCCAAAAGTCTAGGTAAATCCAGCACAACTGTAAAATTGAATAAATTCACAAAAGCCTATATGTCAAAAACGATATAAATATTTATTAACTACATGCAAAAAACACACATTCACATTCATACAGGGGATCCCGCACAAGAAAGTGGTATAAAGTACTGCCAAGAATTATTATCTGGTGCACCAGGGAAAATAGACGATAGTCAGTCCATTTAAAAAATTTTTTTTGCAGATATTTGTAATCCAACAGGTGCAGCGTTAATGCAAAATAAATGCTGTTATACAGTCCCCAGTGTATTGAGACCAGTCACTTCAGACTTTAACCCCAAATGTTACTGAGTGAAATAATTGTGTTTAAGGTATAGCATAGGAGGAGCAAGGAAAACACGCGTCTTTATTCACAGGTACTGTTTCCTCTTCAGACGATAATATTCAGTGCAAATGAATATCACATATTCTACCTGTATTTGTTCACGCGGTCGTTCCTCCCAGCTGCATCACTCTCAAAGCATCCAAACTTCAGGGGTAAGTCAAGATGAGCAGGGAATCCGCTGAAAAAAAGGCTGCCAAGCACGACGAGTCCAAACGCTCGTTTCGCTCCTTCAGTCAGTGCAGCATGGAGCTTCTTCCAGGTGCTAATGTTACCTTGATTACCATCCTTTTTATTGGATGCCGACTTCAAACATCTTTTCTATTTGATGGAATCCGTGTCAATCATTGACACGGATTCCATCAAATAGAAAAGATGTTTGAAGTCGGCACTTCCTTTTCTATGTTGTTTCATATGTACTTTGTCTAGGAAGCACCTGTTCTTAAGTGACTCAATTTATTAACCCAGTAGTGTGCAACTCTTTTTCTGTTTCTTTTTTTGTTTACAATCTCAATATATACCTTCATTACTTTTTCCTCTTCTTTTCCATTTAGTATGCGATTAAGCCATATCCAAGGAGAGAGTGTCAACAAGAAGTTTTGGGGAAGTTCTAACAGTTTCTTTGTATATTCCATTGCATCACTTAGAGGGACATAAAACACATATTTTGGTAAAAAGGGTACTTTGCCCTTTCAAATTTGGGTTTGCACAGGTGATGATATGAAACGGTTGGTGATGACATTCAACTGTTTTTCCACCTACACATAAGCAGTCAAAAGTTTTGAATGTGGGTGGGGATTATAAGGAAAATCATAATGTCCATAAGAGAAGGACAAGATAAGTTTTTGTTTTGTTTTTTCAAGGAGGAGAATCCACTCTTTAGAATAAGTAGTCACTTTCTGTATGATAACCATGTGCCAGCAGACATCAAGGAAAATGGATTGTTGGCTATTAAAGGGACACTAAACTCCAAATGTTTTCTTTCGTGATTCAGATAAAGCATGCAATTTTAAGCAACTTTCTAATTTACTCCTATTATCAAATTTTCTTCATTCTCTTGCTATCTTTATTTGAAAAGCAAGAATATAAGTTTAGATGCCGGCCCATTTTTGGTGAACAACCTAGGTTGTTCTTGCTGATTGGTGGATAAATTCATCCACCAATAAACAAGTGCTGTCCAGTAATCTAAACCAAAAATTGTCTGGCTCCTTAGCTTAGATGCCTTCTTTTTCACATAAAGATTGCAAGAGAACAAATAAAAATGATAATAGGAGTAAATTAGAAAGTTGCTTAAACTTGCATGCTCTATCTGAATCACAAAAGAAAAAAAATTGTGTTCATTGTCTCTTTAAAGCCCCTCTAATTATTTATCAGGTTACCATCATTAACAGGAATACAAATTAGGAACAGTTCAGTAAGCTATTTATATTGTTACAGTAATCACTTTGTTAGGATATTTTAAGTAAAATGAATTACTGTTTCAACAACATATGCACATATGCTACAAGCATCAAGATTCAAACACCATGAGGTCAATTTATTAATATGCGAGCAGACATGATACGATATAGCATACACTGTCGGCATTTATCATTGCACCAGCAGTTCTTGTGAAAGCCGCCCCCTGCAGAATCGTGGCCAACCTATTCGATCGAGTTGATTTCTGTCCACCGCCTCAGAGCAGGCGGACAGGTTATGTTGCCGGAAACGCAGGGCATCAAGCTCCATACAGAGCTTGATAAATTGACCCCCATGCCTGCTCAGAGCTGGTGGTGTGTATTGCATCAGTAAATACTTAATTTGTGTCATTCAAGCCGCTGCTGACTTTCTGAGAAGGTATAATGTTTGAATGTTGGTGCACAGGACACAGCATAATTGCCTATGAAAACAGAGATAACTTTTTCAAACATTTTTGCCAATGAAAGTATTTTTCTAAAAGCTTCTATTTAAATACAATATAAATACACCAATGCACATTTCAATTTTGACCTTTTTATCACTTTAATATCAAAAATAATATGTTGAGAAATTCTTCCACATTCTACTTATGCAAATAACATAAATATAGGACAAACATAAAGGGCCAGATTACGAGTGGAGTGCAATATTTGTGTTCCACTCAGTTATATTAGTGCACGCAAATATGCACTGGTATTACGAGTTAGGTGCAATGCGAATGCCACCTCGCGTTTGCATTGCATGTAAGCTTTGCACTCACAAGAGCATGCTTCCATAGGCTCCAACGGGAACCTTGTTCTTATGCCGTGTCTCACCTAGAACCTTGCACAGCGAAAGGGGGTTAAATCGAGCAGCAATGGCCAGAAAATTTAAATATACACATATTAACACATACATATATATGTATATAAGCATATACATATATATATTCACGGGGAACACACAGTCCCCTAGACTGCAATGTAAAGGTATTTTTTTTAAATGACATCCTGCAACTTAAACCCCTCATAACTGCTTTTTGCAGTTTTTTTTTTAATAAAAATGCTACATTTTTTATTTTAATACTAACTACACTAAACTGTATTTAGCGGGCAATCGGGGCAGATTTAGAAAATTAACCAGAGATCTGATCTCTGGTTAATTTTCAGAGTGCAAATTGCTACCACAAGCTCACAGTAGCAATAACCAGCCATTTGTAATGGCAGGTTATTTATCAAGTGCCCACAAATGTTCCTGGTAAAGGTCGCTCAATAAATTAGCGCTCCACTTGTAATCTAGCCCAAAATGTGAAAATGTAATACCTATGAAACCATTTGCTTACTGAAATGTTAGTTGAAAGGTAAACCCTCTAACATCAATACATGATAAGATCAAAAGATTAGGATTCCAAATTTTTCATTAACAACAAATTTTAAGGAGACCTTTATGAAAACATTTAGGGTACCCCTTACTTATTTACCAAGCACTACATAATTTGGTGGCACTTTACAAATTAATTGGTATTATTCTTATGGTTATTATTATTATGATTATTATTATTTTATTATTATTACAGAATCTTACAGAAATAGAACATTGTTACCATTCCCATAGAGTTCTATAAAATCAAGGGTTGTTGGAAGAAAGATGGCTGGTAGTGACTTGTTGAATGCCTGAAGTGTCTGAAATTTCTCTTCATAATTTCTTAATTACTTATTTTTTTCATTTCTTCAGAAGCACTGTTGCAAAAGCAAGTTTCCAGTTTTTATATATATATATATATATATATATATATATTATATATATATATATATATATTATATATATATATATATATATATAAATCAATGTAAATATTTGCATAGGAAATTAGCACATCTAGGCAAGATTCCCCGCTCGCTTTTTCTCAGAAATACCTCATATACAATGTTACCATTGCACAAGAGAATTATGGGTAAGATATGCAAATTAGATATGCAAAGTCTCAGTTTTTTTGCTTCAAAATACTGTTTTAACACAGCTATCCTTTTAACAGGATTATTACAGCAAACCAGAAATCACTTACTATACAGCCTGTTTCGTTCTGTTTGAACTCATCAGTAGGAGATAGATTTTCTGGTTGCGCTGCATTGGTAAAGCTATTTTCAAGGTTAAACCAAAATTCATTAAAATTAAGGGGGGAAATAAAAAACTGAAATTAAAATCCTCCATGTCTCAAAATTAAATCAATGTAAATATTTGCATAGGAAATTAGCACATCTAGGCAAGATTCCCTGCTCGCTATTTTCCCAGAAATACCTCATATACAATGTTACCATTGCACAAGAGAATTCTGGGTAAGATATGAAAATTAGATATGCAAATTCTCAGTTTTTTTGCTTTAAAATACTGTTTTAACACAGCTATCCTTTTAACAGGATTATTACAGCAAACCAGAAATCACTCACTATACAGCCTGTTTCGTTATTTTTTGGAACTCATCAGTAAGAGATAGATTTCTGGTTGCTGTATTGGTAAAGCTATTTTCAAGGTTAAACCAAAATTCATTAAAATTAAGGGGGTAGATAAAAAACTGAAATTAAAATCCTCCATGTCTCAAAATTAAATCAATATAAATATTTGCATAGGAAATTAGCACATCTAGGCAAGATTCCCCGCCTAGATTACCCACAATTCTCTTGTGCAATGATAACATTGTATATGAGGTATATCTGGGAAAAAGTGAGCGGGGAATCTTGCCTAGATGTGCTAATTTCCTATGCAAATATTTACATTGATATAATTTTGAGACATGGAGGATTTTAATTTCAGTTTTTTATCTTCCTCCTTAATTTTAATGAATTTTGGTTTATATATATATATATATATATATATATATATATATATATATATATACACTGTATATACATTAATAGAAAACATTTAAACAGTGGTTAAAATTAATTTAACACCAATATGGAAAACTGTCTACCTACTAAAAATATAGGTTTTGATGGAAGATAAGAGCCATAGGCCCATAAAGATAGCCCAATATTTCCTAAAAGTATAATCTTATCTATTTTGCAGGATAGCCTTATGCTTTTCCCAGGTATTCTTGAAGTCCTCTATAGAGTTTGTCTTTTCCACCTCTTGTGAAAGTTTAGTCTATGAGTCAATTACCCATTGTGTAAAGAAGTGCTTCCTCAAATTACAACCGAATCTACTGCCTTTCAGCTTAAGATCATGACCCCTTGTTCTTCAAATCTTTTTTTGAAAAATACTCACAGCCTCAAGTTTACTAAGCCCCTTAACTTGAAAGTTAGTATCATATACCCTCTTGCCCTTCTCTCCTCTAAGCTATACATTTTTGCAATATATTATTAATAAAATGTTATATTATCATGGACTTTTAGTTATATCAGCATATATCATAGAAAATAAGAATCAAAACAATAAAATGTTGGTATACGTGTCAAAGTTTAATAGTCTTCCTTGATAGTCTCATATCATAAGGGTTTGTTAATCAGGTGTCACTTCATACCATGGACCCCATGTGCAAAGCAGCAAATGTTCCTATGGAGCGCTTGCAGAAAAGGCTACCTCATGTGAGTTAGTGTCAGGGTTTTTTCCCTGTTTTGTTTGCCATGTGCTTCTGGCAGCTATTTTACTCCCCTCTCTTGTTGACTCTGGTGCATACTGTGTGATTCTGCTCATTTCCTGCACTTCCTTTTATGGCCAGACTGGTGTACATCATCCGTATGAGACAGGATGCAGTCTCAGAATTGTGATGTCATCACTTATTATTTAAAGGGCCTCTGTTCAGTATGCTTTGCCCTTGCGTTGTCTCAGACCTGTTTGTGAGAGCTCCTGTGTATTACCTGGCTGTCTGACGTCACTCTTGGTTCCTGATCCCTGGCTTGTTCCTGTCTCTGCTGTTCTCCTTGTTCCTGATTCTGGCTCGTCTGACTACTCGCTTTGGCTCCTGACTCGGCTCGTCTGATTACCCGCTCTGGTTTTGATTCCTGGCTTATTTGACATGTGGACTTTTTATTATTTTTTGCTATTAATAAAGGTGTGATTATTTTTTCACTTCTCGTCTCAGTCTGATTCCTGGCACCCTGACACAAGGGCCATGAATCCTGATGGTGCTAATAATCCCCCTTTACCTGCCATCATTTCCAGGATGGATGAACAGGATCACCGCTTGGATCAATTTGCACTAGCGGCTGACTCGTATTGCACATTTGGACCAAAGTGTCCCGCAAGTTATGGCTGCTCCTGTTTCCACTGCTGCACCTAGTCCTACCAGGAGCATGTCCGGTTCTGCACCTCTACCTCAGCGATATGGAGGTGATCCTAATCAGTGCAGAGGGTTTTTGAACCAGGTGGGCATTTACTTTGAGATGTTACCTCAGGCGTTTCCCTCTGACAGAGCTAAGGTGGGATTTGTGTTTTCAAATTACCCTGAATGTGTGGCCTCCTTTCGTAGGGTATTTGATATTCCGGCTCGCTCCTCCTCTGCTGCTAAACGACTCATGTCCATTCAGCAAGGTACAAGATCTGTTGCTCAGTATGCCATTGAGTTCTGTACGCTTGCCGCAGAGGTAGGTTGGAACAATGAAGCCCTTGTTGCCACCTTCTTTCATGGGCTCTCTGATGCGATTAAAGAAGAAGTTGCTGCCAGAGATTTACCAGAAGATCTTGAGGCATTGGTGTCTTTTTTTGATCCTAATTGACATCAGACTAAGTGAGAGGCCCTCTTTCAAGGAGCGCTTGCGGAAGTCTCCTGTTCCGTTGTTTACTACGTGTTCATTCCCACCCATGCCTCCCTCTCCTCCCATGCCTCCTGGCCCGAGTCCCCATGTACTGCTGAGCCAATGCAGTTGGGATTCACGCATCTCTCTGTGGCAGAAAGGGCTTTTAGGAGGAGGGAGAGGCTCTGCCTCTATTGTGGGTTACAGGGCCACCTTTTGAAGTCTTGTCCTACACGGCCAGGAAATCCTCACACCTAAGGTCCTGTTGTCCCCAGAACCACTAAAGATGAAACCTTTGGTCATGGTTGTCCTTTACTGGGTGGACTCCTCCATAGTCACCCAGGCTCTTGTTTACTCCGGTGCTGCAGGCTATTTCATCAACAGTGCTTTTGTATCAAAGCACTCCATTCCTGTTTTGCCTCTGTCTGTTCTGCTTGCTATTGAGGCCATTGATGGCAGGCTTCTTCAGCCCGCACTCGTTACTCACGAAACTGCTCCGTTATCCATGGTTGTTGGGGCTCTCCATTTTGAAACCCTCCACTTCCAGGTGATGCCAGAGGAGTACAGAGAGTTCCTAGATGTTTTTGACAAGGTGTGTGCCAGTACTTTGCCTCCTCACCAGTCTTACGATTGTGCCATAGACCTGCAACCCAGAGCCATTCCTCCTTGGGGCCGGGTTCACTCAAATCTGTTGCGGAGAATGGTGCTATGGAGGTGTATGTTGCCGATGCTCTGTCGTGGGGGATCATCCACAAATCCTGCTCTCCTGCAGGGGCTGGCTTCTTCATTGTGAAGAAAAAGGGTGGTGAGTTAAGACCATGCATCAATTATAGGGGTCTTAATCGTTTTACCATTAAGAATGCTTACACTATTCCGCTCATTACGGAACTCTTTGACCGCCTCAAGGGAGCTAAGGTCTTTACTAAACTTGATTTTAGAGGAGCGTACAATCTCGTTAGGATCAAGGAGGGCAACGAATGGAAAACAGCATTTAACACCAGGAGCGGGCATTATCAGTATCTTGTAATGCCCTTTGACATATGTAATGCTCCTGCTGTTTTCCAGGAATTTTTTAATGATGTCCTACGATATATGTTGCAACAGTGTGTTGTGGTGTACTTAGATGACATCCTCATACACTCACCCACACTTGAGGCTCATCGTTCTGATGTTACACAGGTTCTTCACAGACTACATGAGAACGGCCTGTTTTGTAAACTCGAGAAATGTGAGTTCCATCAGACTCAAGTAACCTTCCTAGGTTATGTTATCTCTGTTGCAGGGTTCTCCATGGATCCTGACAAGATATATGCAGTTCTGCAGTGGCCTCGCCCAGTTGATCTTCGGTCTATTCAACGTTTTTTGGGATTCACCAATTACTATAGAAAGTTTATTAAAAACTTTTCTTCCTTGGTCAAACCTATCACAGACATGACCCGTAAAGAGAATGATCCACTCCATTGGTCACCTACTGCCATTAAGGCCTTTGATAGTCTTAAGCCTTTGCTGCTGCTCCAGTTCTGGCTCATCCTAAACCTGTCCTGCCTTTCACTCTTGAGGTCGATGCATCTGAGACTGGAGTAGGTGCCCTCTTGTCTCAATGTCCTACGCCTGACGGTTCCTTGCATCCGTGTGGTTTCTTCTCTAAGAAATTGTCTCCAGCGGAGTGCAATTATGAAATTGGCGACAGGGAATTACTGGCCCTAATTTTGGCACTCAAGGAATGGAGGCATCTTCTCGAGGGTACTAGCATGCCAGTGCTCATTCTTACTGACCACAAGAATTTAACTTATCTATCTGAAGCAAAACGTTTGTCGCCCCGACAGGCCAGATGGGCGCTATTATTGTCTCGGTTTAATTATGTGGTCTCCTACCTGCCTGGTAGTAAGAATGTTAGGGCTGATGCCCTCTCTTGACAATTTTCGCCTCTGTTCAAGGAGGAGTCTGTACCTACTCCAGTTATACCTCCGGACCATATTTTGGCTACCATACGTACTAATTTGATTTCTCCCTTGGGGGAGGAGATCCTGGCTGCACAAACCAATGCACCTCCTGAGAAACCTAGTGGTAAGTGTTTTGTTCCTGAGAATCTTCAAACTAAACTTTTGCACACTTACCACTATCCTGAAGCTTCAGGTCACCCAGGCAAGAACCAAATGATTTGGTCTGTCACTTGGCAATTCTGATGGCCAGGTCTTCATTCTGATGTTGCTGCGTATGTTGCCTCCTGCTCAGTTTGTGCATAGAATAAGACTCCTCGACGTCTTTCTGTGGGTCTCCTTCAACCTATTGCTAATGGTGAGCGTCCTTGGACACATCTTTGCATGGACTTCATTGTCAAGCTCCCTGTTTCATATGGCAATATTGTTATCCTTATGGTGGTTGACCTTTTTTTTCTAAAATGTCACATTGCATTCCCTTGAAGAAGTTGCCTACCGCTCAGGAGCTTGCTTCAATTTTTGCCCGGGAGGTCTTCCGTTTACATAGGTTACCCCAGGAGATAGTGTCGGACCGGGGTAGTCAGTTTGTCTCCAGATTTTGGCGTTCCTTTTGTGCTCAAATGGGGATCCAGCTTTCCTTCTCCTCAGCATATTATCCTCAATCCAATGGGGCTTTAGAATGGTCTAATCAAGCTCTGGAACAGTTCCTCCATTGCTATGTCTCAGATCACCACAATATTTGGTCTGAACTGATACCTTGGGCAAAGTTTGCTTGTAATAGTGCTATTAATGCTTCCTCCAAATTATCCCCGTTCATGGCGAATTATGGGTTTCAACCATCCTTGTCGCCCGATTCATTCATGTCTCAGGGTATTCCGGCTTTGGAGGAGCATCTCTGGCAACTCTGTTCCACCTGGGTGCAGATTCAGGATTGCCTTCATTGTTCTATGCAGCGCCAAAAGTTCCAGGCTGATCGTAGGCATCTGCCCGTGCCTTCCTACAAGGTTGGTGAGAGAGTTTGGCTGTCCTCCCGCAACTTGAACCTTTGTGTGCCTTCCAATAAACTGGTTCCCCGTTATGTTGGTCCTTTTCGAATACTCTGATCGGTCAATCCTGTGGCCTACGCTCTTGACCTTCCTCCTGCAATGCGCATCTCCAATGTTTTTCATTTCTCCCTCTTGAAACCATTGGTTTGTAATCGGTTTACCACTGTGTTGCCTCGCCCCCATCCTATCTTTGTTGACAACCATGAGGAGTATAAGGTCAGCAGCATTATTGACTCTCATATGTCCAGGGGCCGTGTACAGTATTTGGTTCACTGGAGGGGCTACGGTCTGGAGGAGCGTTCGTGGGTTCCCTCCTCTGATGTTCATGCTTCTGCCCTCCTCCGTGCCTCCCATGCCCATTTCCCCAATAAGCCTTACGTCCTCCCGTGGGGAGGGGTCATTGAGGGGAGGGTACTGTGTGAGGGGTGGGTACTGTCAGGGTTTTTATAGTGAAGGGCCTCTGTTCAGTATCCTTTGCCTGGCTGTCTGACGTCCCTCCTGGTTCCTGATCCCTGACTTGTTCCTGTCTCTGCTGTTCTCCTTCTTTCTGATTCCGGCTCGTCTGACTACTCGCTTTGGCTCATCTGACTATTCGCTTTGGCTCCTGACTCGGCTCGTCTGACTACCAGCTCTGGTTTTGATTCCTGGCTTGTTATTTGACTTGTGGACTTTTTATTATTTTTTGCTATTAATAAAGGTGTAATTATTTTTGAACTTCTCATCTCAGTCTGATTCCTGGCACCCTGACAGTTAGCTTTCCACAAAGTAAGACGCAGTGGTGTTTTGATTGCTGTTTCTTAACCTCTCCGGCCCCACTGTGTTGGTGGAAATAAATAACCCTGAACACATTTGTTCTGGGTGATTGACAATTTCTGCTTGCATATGATTTGTCACGTGTCTGCTGCCAGTTTGTCCTAAAGCTGCTGGAAAGGTTCCCGAGTCAGGAGTCAAAAACTTTGTCCACCCGGAGCTTCATACACGGCATTCCATATGTCAAAATTTAGATAAGTGAACAATAAAATATAAAAAGTATTTTCTAAAGAGGTAATGATGGTGGTATAATTACATGTTATATTTTCATGAAGGATAAATTGGTTCTTAAAGTTTTTTGTCTTTAGCCCCTTAACGGCAGAGACATTTTCAAGCCTGTTCTGAGCTTTTTTGGAGTTTTTACAAGTTGATCACATTTTATCCCCACTGTAGGCAATTTTTAAGAAACCCACACATTATAAATTTTATTTTCAGCAGATCCAACAGATTCAAACTATAATGTTATTTTATAAATATATCATGATGTGAGTATTGTTCAAAAAAATGATTTTTTTCTATTAGAATTTTAATAAATAAGGTTGTGTGTTTTTGTTCTGAACTCTATATCCTCATATAAATGGTGCATTTTGGTATAGTTATGTAACTTTGATTTGCACATGAGGCTCTATGCAAATAAATGTACATTTATTTATGCTAGATAATAACTATTTCCACAGAAATCACCTTACTATTAAAACTTACATAAGAGCTTTATTTTAAAGAGAGCATGTTGGATTTTAAAAGAAGGGGCCATAGGGGTCTCTACACCTTTTTTGATGACCTTTAAGTGCACCCCCTCATGAAAAAAAAAAAAATGTATTACATTTTTAATAACAAGGTTCTAAAGAAAAATGTGTGTGTTCCTCTAAACTCTATATTGAAAAGAAGGGGTTATTTTTGTATAAAATAGGGCTATATATATATATATATATATATATATATATATATATATATATATATATATATATATATATATATATATACTTTGATTTGCACATAGGGGCTCACATGAGCACATTTATTCACACCAGGTGATCACTATGAACCATAGTGATCATATGGCTATTAACATTTATTTGGGTGTTTATTTTAAAGAGGGGCTTTTGGACTTTAAAATAAGAGTCATGGGGACTCTAGGCCCGTTGATGGTCTGTTATAATGTAGTATTTTAACATTATTATTTCATATATATATTTTTTACCTTTTAATTGTACTTTATGCCCCCAATACCCAAAGAAAGAGCAGGCAGTTACCTGTCAAACGATGGGTCTTGGGGCTCTCTAGCACTCAAAGGGACATTAAATCCATTTTTTTTTTCTTTCATGATTCAGATAGAGAATATTACTTCTATTATCTAATTTGCTTCATTCTCTTGATATTCTTTCCTGAAAAGCATATATAGATAGGCTCAGTAGCTTCTGATTGGCGTCTGCACATAGATGCCTCCTGTTATTGGCTCGCCTTGCTGTGTATTGCTATTTCTTTAACAAAGGATATCTAAAGAATGAAGCAAATTAGATAATAGAAGTAAATTGGAATGTTGTTTAAAATTGTATTATCTGTCTGAATTATAAAAGAAAATATTTGGGTTTAATGTCCCTTTAAGGTAGCTGAGATTGAGCTTGGTTACTTCACGACGCCTATACTGAGACTGAGGGATTTAAACATTTACCCCACATCCAGCTCCCTTAAATTCCATGCAACTTCTCTGCACTTCCTATTTTCCTGAGCTCTGTCAATTAACTACACCCATATGTGGTGAAGTCAGCCAGCTTTGCTGGATTCTGCTAGCAATGCAGGGCCCTAGTAAGAGCATATGGGGCTGTGATTAGCCATGACAGCAGCCCCCCAGATGCTGACACATGGTCATCATGCACATGGTTATGGGGTTAAGTAACACACTTCTCTTTAAAAACAAAAAGTATCCCTAATTATTGAGGTTAAATTAACAGGTTTGAGGTACTACATTAAAAAAAAAAAATCTAATCATCTGGAACATCTGCAGTGATTGATTTACTTAGATCAGCTGATGGAGGTAGTTGGCACGGATCAAAGTTCCCTTAAAATCCCTGGAGTAACATTATTTTGGACCCATAGGGGTAGATTTATCAAGTAGCGGATGCTTCAATCTACCCCCGAAGTTTCAGGTCCACCTGAAACTTAAGTTAAGAAGCCGCCACCTCTAAGTTGGTGGACTGCAATCATCCGATCACTGCTAGCATCCGTTTGGCCATGATTGTGCAGGTGGCGGCATTGCACAAGCATTTCAACAGAAATGCTTGTGCAATGATAAATGCCGACAGCATATGCATTTATCAATGTCGGTATCCGCCCGACATTTGATTAATTTACCACATAGACTTTTTCACGTTTATTTTGATTATCCAAAAAGAAATTTCAGCTGTAAAAAAAATTGTGTTAATTACCACTTTGCCATGCCTTGATAAACTTGTGCTATCTTGACAATCTTTTAACTATTTTTTCTTTATATTTAAAATTAGATTTACTTTTACTAAAAACTATCGGCTAGATTATGAGTTGTGCGTAATCTATGCCTATTGCAGATTCAGTCTTCCCAGCCTGGTGCAGGTCTACAATTTTGTTTCTGGTGTCTTTTGACGGCTCTTTGGTCTTCACCATAGTGGAGTTTGGAGTGTGACTGTTTGAGGTTGTGGACAGGTGTCTTTTATACTGATAACAAGTTCAAACAGGTGCCATTAATACAGGTACTGAGTGGAGGACAGAGGAGCCTCTAAAAGAAGAAGATACAGGTCTGTGAGAGCCAGAAATCTTGCTTGTTTGTAGCTGACCAATTACTTATTTTCCACCATAATATGCAAATAAATTCTTTCCAAATCAGACAATGTGATTGTCTGGATTTGTTTCCTAATTTTGTCTCTCATAGATGAGGTATACCTATGATGAAAATTACAGGCCTCTCTCATCTTCTTAAGTGGGAGAACTTGCACAATTGGTGGCTGACTAAATACTTTTTTGCCCCACTGTAAACACACATAGTCAAACATTTTATTAAATATGAATATTGCATAGCTTTTAAATGTTTCTGCTACTTGACTGCAAAGGGCTCCAATGCACTTTATTTAAGTCTATAAATGTATACATATGTATTTATGTGTTTTTATGTGTATATATGCCTGTAAATACATAAATACACACATATATGCATATATATATATATATATATATATATGTACACACATATAAACATATATATATATATATATATATATATATATATATATATATATATATATATATATATATATATATATAGTAAATATACACATACAGTAGATAGATAGATACATAGACAAATATATATTTCCCTCTATATGTGTTTATTTGTGTATACGTCTGTATACATAGAAACATATGTACACACATATAAATAGATAGATAGATTGATAGATATAGATATAAATAAATATCAATATTTAGACATGTATATGTATATATTTAGACATGTATATGCCCATTGCACTCCTTTTTTTCTAACAATTGAGACTTCATATCTTTAAGCCCTTATAACTTTTTTATGCAATATTATTTTAAACTATAAATACACAAATATTTGTACTTTTCATATTTTTATTAAAGGCATTTAGAAATAATTCACAGTGCAAGCTGGAAAAAGTAAGTGAACTTTTGTGTTAATGACATCTCCAAAAGCTATGTGGAGTCAGGTGTTTCTATTAAGGAGATGAGATTGGAAGTTTGGGTTGCCTTTCCCTTTAAATAAAGGTACACAAACCCTGGCTACTGACAAATATGTTATTCTTAAGATAGATTGGTTAGTGTGAGCCATGTCTTGATCCCAACAACTTTTATTGACATTTAGAGACCCATTTATCAAGCTCCGAATGGAGCTTGAGGGTCCGTGTTTCTGGCGAGTCTTCAGACTCGCCAGAAACGCAAGTTATGGAGCAGTGGTCTAAAGACCACTGCTCCATAACATGTCCGCCTGCTCTGATGAGGCAGACAGAGATTGCCACAATTCAACCCGATCAAGTACGATTGGGTTGATTGACACCCCCTGCTGGTGGCCAATTGGCTGTGAGTCTGTAGGGGGGTGGCGTTGCACCAGCAGCTCACAAGAACTGCTGGTGCAATGCTGAATACAGAGAGCATATTGCTCTCCGCATTCAGTGATGTCTGTCGGACCTGATCCGCTATGTCGGATCAGGTCCGACAGACCTTTGATAAATAGGCCTCCAAGAATAAACACTATAGAGATTCACAACAACATTGAAAAAGCATTGCTAAAGACCTGGGTGTTCATAAATCCATGGTAAAACAAATTGTCTACAAATGGAGAAAGGTCAGGATTGTTGTTACTCTCCCTAGGAGTGGGCATCTTGCAAAAATCACTCCAAGAGCACAAAGGCAATTCTAAACGCGCTGGGAAAGAACCAAAGGGTAAAATACCTTCAAAAACTATTCAAATTGAGCATGAATGGTGTTTATGGAAGGACACTATGAAGGAACCCACAGCTGTCTCAAGTTTGCCCATGACCACCTGGATGTTCACCACTACTTTTAAGAAAAATGTGTAGTAGACAGATGAGACAAGCATTAAACTTTTTGACAAAAAATCCAGAATGCTATGTGTGAAGGAAACAACAACAACAAAACTTCATCCCAACTGTGAATCATGATAGAGGGAGCATTATGGTTTGGGGCTGCTTTGGGGCCTCAGGGCCTAAACACCTTGCAGTCATCGAGGGATCAATAAATTCAAAAGTATATAAAGATATTTTACATGAAAATGTCAGGGCAATAATCTATGACATAAAGCTTAAGAGAGGTGGGGTGATGCAACAAGACAATGACTCAAAGCACACAATTAAATCAACTCAATAATGGCTGAAAAACAATCGGCTAGATTACGAGTCTTGCATTAAGCTGAAAAAGCAGCATTAACAGGTCCTAACGCTGCTTTTTTACTACCGCTGCTATTACGAGTCTTGCAGGTTTAGGGGCACAGCACACTTTTTTGGCCTTACCACAAAACGACTTACATAAACTTCGTAAACCCTTTTTTCTATGGGACTTCCATAGCGCTGGTATTACGAATCAGTCCTCTGAGGCCAAAAAGTGAGCAGTACACCCTCTACCTCCAAGATCCATAACGCATTCTAAAGTCAGTAGCTATGAGTTTTATACTACAACGTCGTAGCATTAAACTCATAACTAAAGTGCTAAAAAGTACACTAACACCCATAAACTACCTATTAACCCCTAAACCGAGGCCCTCCTGCATCGCAAACACTATAATAAAATTTTTAACCCCTAATCTGCCACGCCGGACATCCCCGCCACTAGAATAAACATATTAACCCCTAAACCGCCGCACTCCCGCCTCGCAAACACTAGTTAAATATTATTAACCCTAATCTGACATCCCTAACATCGCCGCCACCTACATTATACTTATTAACCCTTAATCTGCCGCCCCTAACACCCCCTAACTTAAATATAATTACAATAAATCTAAATAAATATTAATATTATTACCTAAATAATTTCTATTTAAAACTAAATACTTACCTATAAAATAAACCCTAAGCTAGCTACAATATAACTAATAGTTAGCTATCTAGCGGCTAGATTTAGAGTTCGGCGTTAGCCGTGAAAACCAGCGTTAGAGGCTCCTAACGCTGGTTTTAGGCTACCGCCGGTATTTGGAGTCAGTCAGGAAAGGGTCTAACGCTCACTTTTCAGCCGCGACTTTTCCATACCGCAGATCCCCTTACGTCAATTGCGTATCCTATCTTTTCAATGGGATCTTCCTAACTCCGGTATTTAGAGTCGTTTCTGAAGTGAGCGTTAGAGCTCTAACGACAAAACTCCAGCCGCAGGAAAATAGCAGGAGTTAAGAGCTTTCTGGGCTAACGCCGGTTCATAAAGCTCTTAACTACTGTACTCTAAAGTACACTAACACCCATAAACTACCTATGTACCCCTAAACCGAGGTCCTCCCACATCGCCGCCACTCTAATAAATTTTTTAACCCCTAATCTGCCGACCGCCACCTACGTTATACTTATGTACCCCTAATCTGCTGCCCCTAACCCCGCCGACCCCTGTATTATATTTATTAACCCCTAACCTGCCCCCCTCAACGTCGCGGACAGCTACTTTCAATAATTAACCCCTAATCTGCCGACCGCAAAGCGCCGCCACCTACGTTATCCTTATGTACCCCTAATCTGCTGCCCCTAACACCGCCAACCCCTATATTATATTTATTAACCCCTAATCTGCCCCCCTCAACGTCGCCGACACCTGCCTACACTTATTAACCCCTAATCTGCCGAGCGGACCTGAGCGCTACTATAATAAAGTTATTAACCCCTAATCCGCCTCACTAACCCTATCATAAATAGTATTAACCCCTAATCTGCCCTCCCTAACATCGCCGACACCTAACTTCAATTATTAACCCCTAATCTGACGACCGGAGCTCACCGCTACTATAATAAATGGATTAACCCCTAAAGCTAAGTCTAACCCTAACACTAACACCCCCCTAAATTAAATATAATTTTAATCTAACGAAATTAATTAACTCTTATTAAATAAATTATTCCTATTTAAAGCTAAATACTTACCTGTAAAATAAACCCTAATATAGCTACAATATAAATTATAATTATATTATAGCTATTTTAGGATTAATATTTATTTTACAGGTAACTTTGTAATTATTTTAACCAGGTACAATAGCTATTAAATAGTTAAGAACTATTTAATAGTTACCTAGTTAAAATAATAAGAAAATTACCTGTAAAATAAGTCCTAACCTAAGTTATAATTAAACCTAACACTACCCTATCAATAAATTAATTAAATAAAATACCTACAATTACCTACAATTAACCTAACACTACACTATCAATAAATAAATTAAATACAATTGCTACAAATAACTACAATTACATAAACTAACTAAAGTACCAAAAATAAAAAAGAACTAAGTTACAAAAAATAAAAAAATATTTACAAACATAAGAAAAATATTACAACAATTTTAAACTAATTACACCTACTCTAAGCCCCCTAATAAAATAACAAAGACCCCCAAAATAAAAAAAATCCCTACCCTATTCTAAATTAATAGAGTTAAAAGCTCTTTTACCTTACCAGCCCTGAACAGGGCCCTTTGCGGGGCATGCCCCAAGAAAATCAGCTCTTTTGCCTGTAAAAAAAAAACATACAATACCCCCCCCCAACATTACAACCCACCACCCACATACCCCTAATCTAACCCAAACCCCCCTTAAATAAACCTAACACTAAGCCCCTGAAGATCTTCCTACCTTGTCTTCACCATCCAGGTATCACCGATCCGTCCTGGCATCCGGTGCTGAAGAGGTCCAGAAGAGGCTCCAAAGTCTTCCTCCTATCCGGCAAGAAGAGGACATCCGGACCGGCAAACATCTTCTCCAAGCGGCATCTTCGATCTTCTTCCATCCGGTGCGGAGCGGGTCCATCTTGAAGCAGCCGACGCGGATCCATCCTCTTCTTCCGGCGTCTCCCGACGAATGACGGTTCCTTTAAGGGACGTCATCCAAGATGGCGTCCCTCGAATTCCGATTGGCTGATAGGATTCTATCAGCCAATCGGAATTAAGGTAGGAATATTCTGTTTGGCTGATGGAATCAGCCAATCAGAATCAAGTTCAATCCGATTGGCTGATCCAATCAGCCAATCAGATTGAGCTCGCATTCTATTGGCTGTTCCGATCAGCCAATAGAATGCGAGCTCAATCTGATTGGCTGATTGGATCAGCCAATAGGATTGAACTTGATTCTGATTGGCTGATTCCATCAGCCAATCAGAATGTTCCTACCTTAATTCCGATTGGCTGATAGAATCCTATCAGCCAATCGGAATTCGAGGGACGCCATCTTGGATGACGTCCCTTAAAGGAACCGTCACTCGTCGGGAGACGCCGGAAGAAGAGGATGGATCCGCGTCGGCTGCTTCAAGATGGACCCGCTCCGCACCGGATGGAAGAAGATCGAAGATGCCGCTTGGAGAAGATGTTTGCCGGTCCGGATGTCCTCTTCTTGCCGGATAGGAGGAAGACTTTGGAGCCTCTTCTGGACCTCTTCAGCACCGGATGCCAGGACGGATCGGTGATACCTGGATGGTGAAGACAAGGTAGGAAGATCTTCAGGGGCTTAGTGTTAGGTTTATTTAAGGGGGGTTTGGGTTAGATTAGGGGTATGTGGGTGGTGGGTTGTAATGTTGGGGGGGGGGTATTGTATGTTTTTTTTTACAGGCAAAAGAGCTGATTTTCTTGGGGCATGCCCCGCAAAGGGCCCTGTTCAGGGCTGGTAAGGTAAAAGAGCTTTTAACTCTATTAATTTAGAATAGGGTTGGGAATTTTTTTATTTTGGGGGTCTTTGTTATTTTATTAGGGGGCTTAGAGTAGGTGTAATTAGTTTAAAATTGTTGTAATATTTTTCTTATGTTTGTAAATATTTTTTTATTTTTTGTAACTTAGTTCTTTTTTATTTTTGGTACTTTAGTTAGTTTATGTAATTGTAGTTATTTGTAGCAATTGTATTTAATTTATTTATTGATAGTGTAGTGTTAGGTTAATTGTAGGTAATTGTAGGTATTTTATTTAATTAATTTATTGATAGGGTAGTGTTAGGTTTAATTATAACTTAGGTTAGGATTTATTTTAAAGGTAATTTTGTAATTATTTTAACTAGGTAACTATTAAATAGTTCTTAACTATTTAATAGCTATTGTACCTGGTTAAAATAAATACCAAGTTGCCTGTAAAATAAATATTAATCCTAAAATAGCTACAATATAATTATAATTTATATTGTAGCTATATTAGGATTTATTTTACAGGTAAGTATTTAGCTTTAAATAGGAATAATTTATTTAATAAGAGTTAATTAATTTCGTTAGATGTAAATTATATTTAAGTTAGGGGGGTGTTAGTTTTAGGGTTAGACTTAGCTTTAGGGGTTAATCCATTTATTATAGTAGCGATGAGCTCCGGTCGTCAGATTAGGGGTTAATAATTGAAGTTAGGTGTCGACGATGTTAGGGAGGGCAGATTAGGGGTTAATACTATTTATGATCGGGTTAGTGAGGCGGATTAGGGGTTAATAACTTTATTATAGTAGCGCTCAGGTCCGCTCGGCAGATTAGGGGTTAATTATTGTAAGTAGCTGGCGGCGACATTGTGGGGGGGCAGGTTAGGGGTTAATAAATATAATATAGGGGTCGGCGGTGTTAGGGGCAGCAGATTAGGGGTACATAGGGATAATGTAAGTTGCGGCGGTTTACGGAGCAGAAGATTAGGGGTTAATAATATGCAGGGGTCAGCGATAGCGGGGGCGGCAGATAAGGGGGTAATAAATATAATATAGGGGTCGGCGGTATTAGGGGCAGGAGATTAAGGGTACATAGGGATAACGTAGGTGGCGGCGGTGTACGGAGCGGAAGATTAGGGGTTAAAAAAAATATGCAGGGGTCAGTGATAGCGGGGGCGGCAGATTAGGGGTTAATAAGTGTAAGGTTAGGGGTGTTTAGACTCGGGGTACATGTTAGAGTGTTAGGTGCAGACGTAGGAAGTGTTTCCCCATAGGAAACAATGGGGCTGCGTTAGGAGCTGAACGCTGCTTTTTTGCAGGTGTTAGGTTTTTTTTCAGCTCAAACAGCCCCATTGTTTCCTATGGGAGAATCGTGCACAAGCACGTTTTTGAGGCTGGCCGCGTCCGTAAGCAACTCTGGTATCGAGAGTTGCATTTGCAGTAAAAATGCTCTACGCTCCTTTTTTGGAGCCTAACGCAGCATTTTTTTGAACTCTCGATACCAGAGTTAATTTTATGGTGCGGCCAGAAAAAAGCCCGCGGAGCGTTAAAGCCCATCTACCGCCAAACTCCAAATCTAGGCCTTAGGGTTTATTTTTATTTTACAGGTACTTTTGTATTTATTTTAACTAGGTAGAATAGTTACTAAATAGTTATTAACTATTGAATAACTACCTAGCTAAAATAAATACAAAAGTACCTGTAAAATAAAACCTAACCTAAGTTACACTAACACCTAATACTACACTACAATTAAATAAATGAACTAAATGAAATACAATTAAATAAATTAAATACAATTAGCTAAAGTACAAAAAAAAAAAAAAACACTAAATTACAGAAAATACTAAACAAATTACAAGATATTTATATCTAATCTAATAGCCCTATCAAAATAAAATAAAAAAAAAACAAAATAAAAAAACCCTAGCCTAAACTAAACTATCAATAGCCCTTAAAAGGGCCTTTTGTGGGGCATTGCCCCAAAATAATCAGCTCTTTTACCTGTAGAAAAAATACAAACAGCACCCCCAACAGTAAAACCCACCACCCACACAACCAAATCCACTAATAAAACCCTAACTAAAAACACCTAAGCTCCCCATTGCCTTGAAAAGGGCATTTGGATGGGCATTGCCCTTAAAAGGCCAGTTAGCTACTTAACCTAAAAATAAAACCTACCCAATACACCCTTAAAAAAACCTAACACTAACCCCCTGACGATCGACTTACTGCTCTGAAGACTGGACATCCATCCTCAAGGAAGCGGCAGAAGTCTTCATCCAACCGGGCCGAAGTCCTCAACGAAGCCGGGAGAAGTCCTCATCCAAGTCGGGCGAAGTGGTCCTCCAGACGGGCAAAAGGCTTCATCCGGATGGCATCTTCTATCTTCATCCATCCGACGCGGAGCGGGTCCAATCTCTGATTGGAACAGCCAATAGAATGCAAGCTCAATCCTATTGGCTGATTGGATCACACACGATAAGTGTCTCTTTAATCTACTATTATTGTTCTCGCACTGATACATTGTATTTCTGCTATTCACACTTAACAAGTGTTCTTATTCTACTTTTGTTTTTACACTGATACACTGTATCACTATATTTATTGACTTTCCAAAATCCACTATATGTTACTATTGCTCTATTAGATGCCCTCCGAGTGGATGTACTAGTCTAACAGATATCACGAGATAATTTTAAATTGCGCTTTAGGCTTTTTAAATTGTGTTTTGCGCTCAAAGGGACATACGCATATGTTTTCCTAATTTATGTATCTAATTTGTTTTTGATAACCCAAAAAAAAAAAATATATATATATATATATACACATTATTTCTATCCAAACTCATCGTTTATTGTATCAAATATATTTTTTAAAAAATGTATACTTCTGAGTGATTTATTCATTTCTTAACGAACTAGTGGCTAATCCATTGTCCACTACAAACCATTCCCACTGGCTGATTGGATCAGCCAATAGGATTGAACTTCAATCTTATTGGCTGATTGCATCAGCCAATAGGATTTTTTCTACCTTAATTCCGATTGGCTGATAGAATTCTATCAGCCAATCGGAATCTAAGGGACGCCATCTTGGATGACATCATTTAAAGGAACCATCATTCAGTAAGAAGACTCCGGATGAAGAGGATGCTCTGTGTCGGATGTCTTGAAGATGGACCTGCTCCGTGTCGGATGGATGAAGATAGAAGATGCCGTCTGGATGAAGACTTCTGCCCGTCTGGAGGACCACTTCGCCCGGCTTGGATGAAGACTAACTAAACCTTAATACTTGAAGTAATATAGTACAACATCAGCCCCCAAGACCATACTATAGGTATTCACTATTAGGAAGGCACATAAAAACACCCCATTTATGAATTTTAATCCAATTGGACTCTTAGGTCATATTAATGATATTAGTGTTGGATAGAGATACAAATATCTTTAATTATTTTTTGTTGTTAATTTTTGTCATTTATTTCCACATCACAATGTGAGTTTTTTTTATATATTTATACACCTTTATGTGAAATTTATAATATATTAGATACCATTATGTAAATGCATGTAGGAGATGCGCTCCAATCTGGGATGTACCTATGTTTTTTATATCTTGGCGCATATATGCGCTTGGTATTAAGAATTTTTACATTCTTGTTATTATATAAAACAATCAATTCATATATGTATTTCACTTTATGTATTTGTGGAATATCGTATATCGTTACATTAAAGAATTTATTATATCTTTTAGCAATATTAAAATAATCAGTTCAGATTATATATGTTGCAATGATATCCCAAGATTGTGACTGTTAACAAGATGCACTACTATTAATGACACAAAGTTGCAGTTCAGTCATTAACAATTGCTTAGTGTTATTAAGTAACTATATAGATAGATAGGAATCTCTACGATCTGTTTGAAGCGGGTTACACACCCACTGTTTGATTGGCGTAGCAATATAGACATGAGCCAATCATATTGACATAGATACACACCCACCTATTGATTGGTATGACGTATTACTCCTACACGCATGTGCCCTTGTACGGGATAGACGCCGTGTTGGGCTATTTTAAGCTGTGAAAGTCAAATGTTTTTATACACCTGAGGTGGTCTAGACGACTGGGAAACTTGTTGTGGACATTATATGTTTTTAATAAACATTGTTTTTAACTTTTCACTTCACAGCTTGAGAATATTATTACAACACCAATATCCTGGGTAACCCAGCTGTTATCCCGCAAACACCTAATTGTCCAGCTGATACGAGAAGACGGCAAACTCGGTGGTGGGACTGAGACGATAAACAGCCATAGGGATCCCAGACTCTGTTTGCGAACAAGAGAGTGGCTAAAACAAGAGAGTTTCCCAGTGCTACAATAGAGCAGCTACCTGGACAGCTGTTAATGCTCCAGAAGGTATTTGAGGCACTTTTCAAGTGCTCAATTTCTTGTAAGTATGCTTAATATGATGCGAGGGGACTGATTTTATATGCTGATACACACTATGTGGGCGCCTTCTTCTTTTTCATCCTCTCTACAGATCTGTTATACTTGATGCCTTCAAGTTGTGGAAGAAGCCTTTGCAGCCCGAATACGAATCGACTTTTACGAGTGGATCTTAAGGTCTTGTTTGAATGAACTGACTGGGACTGATATTTCCCTTTTTATATTCATATATTTATATTTGTATCTGAATATTGGTATTTGTTCCTAGTTTTGATCACACAAATTCATTGTCAAGAACTGGGTTTCATTATTTATTTTTTATTTGTTTTTTTATTTTAGTTGGGCACGAATATTTGTCTTAGTGCACTTATATTCATTGCATTAATATTATTTTATAAGATGTATGTTTATTCTCCTGGTTTCGTTGAGGACTTTGGCCCGGTTGGATGAAGACTTCTGCCTCTGGATGGATGTCCGGTCTTCAGAACAGTAAGTCGATCTTCAGGGGGTTAATGTTAGGTTTTTTTAAGGGTGTATTGGGTGGGTTTTATTTTTAGGTTAGGGCTTTGGGCCGCAAAAGAGCTAACTGCCCTTTTAAGGGCAATGCCCATTCAAATGCTCTTTTCAGGGCAATGGGGAGCTTAGGTTTTTATAGTTAGGGTTTTATTTGGGTGGTTGGTTGTGTGGGTGGTGGGTTTTACTGTTGGTGGGGTTGTTTGTATTTCTTTTTACAGGTAAAAGAGCCGATTACTTTGGGGCAATGCCCCGCAAAAGGCCCTTTTAAGGGCTATTGATAGTTTAGTTTAGGCAAGGGTTTTTTTAATTTTTTTTTTTTTATAATTTTGGGTTTTTATTTTTTTATTTTGATAGGGCTATTAGATCAGGTGTAATTAGTTTAAATATCTTGCAAATATTAATTAGGGGTTAATAATATAATGCGGGTGTCGGCGATGTGGGTGGCAGATTAGGGGTTAATAAGTGTAAGATTAGGGGTGTTTAGACTCGGGGTTCATGTTAGAGTGTTAGGTGTAGACATAACTTTTATTTCCCCATAGAAATCAATGGGGCTGCGTTAGGAGCTTTACGCTGCTTTTTTGCAGGTGTTAGTTTTTTTTTCAGCCAGCTCTGTCCCATTGATTCCTATGGGGAAATCGTGCATGAGCACGTTTAGCCAGCTCACCGTTAACGTAAGCAGCGCTGGTATTGAGGTGAGATGTGGAGCTACATTTTGCTCTCCACTCACTTTTCTGCGGCTAACGCCGGGTTTGTAAAAACCCGTAATACCAGCGCTGTCTGTAGGTGAGCGGTGAGCATAAACTGCTCATTACCGACAAAACCATTACCGACAAAACGTAATCTAGGCGTTAGTTTTTTATTTGTATCAGAAATTAAAGGGACATTAAACTGCTGGGTACAACTACAGTACGATTGTTACTACTCACATTGCTATTGTTTTGCCTCCTGTACCTGCAGCTCTCTTTAACCCCTGAATAACCACAACATACCATTTATGTCACTGGTCGTTAAGGACTTTACTGCTAATATGCAGCAAGACTGCGCAATTAGACCCTCCCTCCCTCCTGTAGGCTTCCTAAAATAGTGCGGTCTCGTCGCTTGTGGCAAGACCGCACTATTGAGAAAACAATCCCCATATAAAGACCAGCGATATACAGGGTAATACAGGGGAACCTTTTATGAATTCAGTTTGCAGGTCCATCTATCTATAATCAAAATTGCTATATAGTGCAGCATATATATTGCTATTGCTTTATACTGAGTTACTTTTGTGTTGAATCGGTTTACCACTGATGCAGAAACATTATATTTTTGCAGTTTTTTGCACAGTTTAAAAGTTACATAACAAAAACGAGCACCAAGATGGTGGCACCCATTGTGAAGATGCAAAGCTTTACTAACTGGTAAATGTAAGGGGTTAAAATAAGAGAACAAGTTTGATGAAAGCTTCAGGTATGAGGAAAAACAATAGCATGGTGAGTTAATAACCATTATACTGTAGTTGTACTCAGCAGTTTAATGTGCCATTTATCACTGTATATATATATATATATATCGTGCAGTGTATTTTTTTTGTGTTTGTCACAGAACTGCCAAACAATCAGCTAGATTACGAGTTTTGCGTTATGAGTGAAAAAGCTTCATAGCGATGCTTTTTCACTACCGCTGGTATTACGAGTCTTGCAGGTATATCTGTACCGCACACTTTTTTGGCTGTAACGCAACGTAACTACTGCAGCTTTCAAAAAGTCATTTTTCAATGGGACTTCCATAGCGCTGGTATTACGAGTTTGCCTGTCCGGCCAAAAAGTGAGCGGTACAGCCTATACCGTCAAGATCCGTACCGTAAACTGAAAGTCAGTAGTTATGAGTTTTACTCTACAAAGCCGTAACATAAAACTCATAACTAAAGTGCTAAAAAGTACAATAACACCCATAAACTACCTATTAACCCCTAAACCGAGGCCCTCCCGCATCGCAAACACTAAAATAAAATTAATAACCCCTAATATGCCACTCCCGACATCGCCGCCACTATAATAAACATATTAACCCCTAAACCACCGTACTCCCGTATCGCAAACACTAGTTAATTATTAAACCCTAATCTGCTGTCCCTACAATCGCTTTCACCTACATTACTGTTATTAACCCCTAATCTGCCACCCCAAAATCGCTACCACTATACTAAAGTTATTAACCCCTAAACCTATCCCTAACTCTAACCCTAACCCTAACACCCACTAACTTTAACATAATTAAAATAAATCTAAATAAAAATTAAAATTAATACCTAAATAATTCCTATTTAAAACTAAATACTTTCCTATAAAATAAACCCTAAGGTAGCTACAATATAACTAATAGTTACATTGTAGCTAGCTTAGGTTTTATTTCACAGCTAAGTTTGTATTTATTTTAACTAGGTAGAATAGTTAGTAAATAGTTATTAACTATTTACTAACTACCTAGTTAAAATAAATACAAATTTACCTGTAAAATAAAACCTAACCTGTCTTGCACTAACACCTAACCTTACACTACAATTAAATCAATTACATTAATTAAATACAAATAACTAAATTACAAAAAATAATAAACACTAAAAAAATAAAAAAGAAATTATCAAATATTTAAACTAATTACACCTAATCTAGTAGCCCTATAAAAAAATAAAAAAGCCCCCCCAAAAATAAAAAAACCCTATCCTAAACTAAACTGCCAATCACCCTTAAAAGGGACTTTTGCATGGCATTGCCCCAAAGAAATCAGCTCTTTTACCTGTAAAAAAAATACAAACAACCCCCCAACAGTAAAACCCACCACCCACACATCCAAAACCCCCAAATAAAATACTATCTAAAAAAAACCTAAGCTCCCCATTGCCCTGAAAAGGGCATTTGGATGGGCATTGCCCTTAAAATGGCATTTAGCTCTTTTTCAGCCCAAACCCTAATCTAAAAATAAAACCCACCCATTAAACCCTTATAAAAACCTAATACTAACCCCCGAAGATCCACTTACAGTTTTTGAAAACAGGACATCCATCCTCAACGAAGCCGGGAGAAGTCTTCATCCAAGCAGTAAGAAGTCCTCAACAAAGCCGGGAGAAGTCTTCATCCAAGCGGCAAGAAGTGGTCCTCCAGACGGGTAGAAGTCTCCATCCAGACAGGATCTTCTATCTTCATCCATCTGAAGCGGAGCGGCTCCATCTTCAATACATCATGTGCGGAGCATCCTCTTCTTTCGATGGCTACTGTAGAATGAAGGTTCCTTTAAGGGACTAATCAGTCAATAGGATTGAGCTCGCATTCTATTGGCTGATAGGAACAGCCAATAGAATGCAAGCTCAATCCTATTAGCTGATTGGATCAGCCAATAGGATTGAAGCTCAACTTTAATTCCGATTGGCTGATAGAATTCTATCAGCCAATTGGAATTCAAGGGAGGCCATCTTGGATGACATCCCTTAAAGGAACCTTCATTCTATAGTAGCCGTCGAAAGAAGAGGATGCTCCATGACGGATGTCTTAAAGATGGAGCCGCTCCGCGTCGGAAGGATGAAGATAGAAGATGCCATCTGGATGAAGACTCTGCCCGTCTTGCGGACCACTTCTTGCCGCTTGGATGAAGACTTTTCCCGGCTTCGTTGAGGACTTTTGCCCGCTTGGATGAAGACTTCTCCTGGCTTCGTTGAGGATGGATGTCCGGTCTTCAAAAACTGTAAGTGGATCTTTGGGGGTTAGTGTTAGTTTTTTTTAAGGGTTTATTGGGTGGGTTTTATTTTTAGAGTAGGGTTTGGGCTGAAAAAGAGCTAAATCCCCTTTTAAGGGCAATGCCCATCCAAATGCCCTTTTCAGGGCAATGGGGAGCTTTGTTTTTTTTAGATAGGATTTTATTTGGGGAGTTGGTTGTGTGGGTGATGGGTTTTACTGTTGGGGGGGTTGTTTGTATTTTTTTTACAGGAAAAAGCTGATTTCTTTGGGGCAATGCCCCGCAAAATGCCCTTTTGAGGGCTATTGGCAGTTTAGTTTAGGTTAGGGTTTTTTTATTTTGGGTTTTTTTTTTTTTATTTTGATAGGACTATTAGATTAGGTGTAATTAGTTTAAATATTTGATCATTTCTTTTTTATTTTGTGTAATTTAGTGTTTATTATTTTTGTAATTTAGTTAATTGTATTTAATTCATGTAATTGATTTAATTGTAGTGTAAGGTTAGGTGTTAGTGTAAAACAGGTTAGGTTTTATTTCACAGGTAAATTTGTATTTATTTTACTAGGTAGTTAGTAAATAATTAATAACTATTTATTAACTAGTCTACCTAGTTAAAATAAATACAAACTTAGCTGTGAAATAAAAATAAAACCTAAGATAGCTACAACTATTAGTTATATTGTAGCTATCTTAGGGTTTATTTTATAGGTAAGTATTTCGTTTTAAATAGGAATTATTTAGGTATTAATAGTAATTTTATTTAGATTTTAATTATGTTAAAGTTAGTGGGTGTTAGGGTTAGGGTTAGATTTAGGGTTAGGTTTAGGGGTTAATAACTTTAGTATAATGGTGGCGACATTGGGGGTGGCAGATTAGGGGTTAATAAGTGTAGGTAGGTGGCAGCGATGTCAGGGGCGGCAGATTAGGGGTTAATAACTGTAATGTAGGTGGCGGCGACATTAGGGGCAGCAGATTAGGGGTTAATAAGTGAAGGTAGGTGGCGGCGATGTCGGGGGCGGCAGATTAGGGGTTAATAAGCATAATGTAGGTATCGGCGATGTCGGGGGCAGCAGATTAGGGATGTTTAGACTCAGGGTTTATGTTAGGGTGTTAGGTGTAAACATAAATTTTCTTTCCCCATAGGAATCAATGGGGCTGCATTACGGAGCTTTACGCTCCTTTATTGCAGGTGTTAAGCTTTTTTTTAGCCAGCTCTCCCCATTGATGTCTATGGGGAAATCATACACGAGCACGTAAAACCAGCTCAAAGCAGCGCTGGTATTTAAAGGGACAGTATACTGTAAAATAGTTTTTCCCTTAATGTGTTTGCAATTGCTTTTTTTACCAACTGCAGAGTAAAAAATTTATGAAAATTTGCTTTTTAAGGTTTATTTCTGTATATTAAAGCTCTGATTTTGTGTTTTGAAGCCACAGCCTAATAAAATAGGTTGAGCTTGTAGGTATAATCAGATCTCATTAATTTATCACATTATGTTCATATGCCTGCTTCTTTATCTTATATCTGTCCTTAAAACAATCACCAATACTTTGAGAGAACAATGGAAAATCAACATTTTATTACCTTATCTCTGCTTTATCACACTGGGAGTGTAATTTCTTCTGCTGGCTTTGTTTACAAAGCTTATCTATAGCTGGTACGCGCGGCCACAAACTTTCAGACTAGGTGGGGATACCACATGCTAAATTAACAATTTCAAATGCCAATATAAGATTAAAGGAGCTATTTGTAAACAATTTAATACACTCCAGCAGGTAAAGTGGATCATTGGGAACAAATTAAAGGGGAGAAAATTTTTGAGTAAACTGTCCCTTTAAGTGCGGTATGGAGCTCAATTTTGCTCAACGCTGAGATATTACCTGCTAACACCGGGTTTTGGCAAACCTGTAATAGCAGCGCTATAGGGAGGTGAGCGGTGGAAATAACTTGTAAGTTAGCACCGAGCCGCTAATAACGCAAAACTCATAATCTAGCCGAATGGAAATAATGGAAAATTATCTATTGTCTATATATATATATATATATATATATATATATATATATATATATATATATATATATATATATATATATATATATATATATATATATATACATATATACAGTATATACTGTATATTGTAATTTATATTAAAATTAAAAAAAATATATAGCAAATTTTCCATTATTTCCATTGTTTGGCAGTTCTGTGACACACACCTGTATAGTTAAAAAATATTACACCAAACTTATTTATTTCCCTTCCTGTAATTTAAAATTGAAGGAACACAGCACATACAAGATAAATAACCATTAGGAAGCTTTCCGTTAGGTGTGTCACAGGAATGCAAAACAATTTGAATTACAGTTTTAAATCATACCCCAACCCACCTTGATGGAACTACAATCCCTATATCCCTTCAAATGGTCTACGTACATCAACTTAAACACTTGGGAATTTTCCTAAGCACAGACTCGGACCATATAATTCACTGTAACTATGAAGCTCTCCTTAACAACTTTAAACTATTACTTGCAAAGTGGAATTTCAAGGAACTCGAGTGGCTTTGATTAAAATGTCATTATTACCTAAAGCATTATATCTATTCCGATGTATCCCACTCAATATCCCACACTCTAAATTACACCAAATCCATAAACTTTTCTCCAACTATACTTGGCAAAATAAAAAAACAAGGGTGGAGTGTGGCACACTCCAGAGAAGCTACTCCAGAGGAGGTATAGCATTACCTAATATCTTCACCTACTATGAGGCAGCCAACCTATCTCATATAATTTAAGAAAAAAGAGGGAAAGCGGGGGTAGGGCTAAGTATAAAATACGGAGGAAGTCTGTAGTTATAGGCTGTAGCCAAATTTGAGTATTATAATCTCCAAACTACTTAGACTCCATGCCACAAATTATGAGTTAGAAAACAGAATACAACTAACAAGTAACTGTAAATAGACTTACAAATTTAAAGAGGTGACTCAAATTTGTGAAAAAATCAACTAACTTAGCCTATACGTTATCGGGAAATTATGATTATTTATAAAATTAGTTTGCCAACATTCATACACTAAAGTTTATTAAATGGACAATATATTAACCACACATACATCAGCATACAGTGAAAAGATTAAAAACACTGCACCCTGGTGTGACTCGCTTGCTAAATAATTTGTTTGAAATTGTTAAAGAAATCTAAGCAGCATAACTAGAGCTATAGGCTAAGCCCTTACAATCCGAGGGCGGAATTACAGTTAATTTTTACAATTATATTATGCTGCTGTTAGAGTCAAAACACCAAAGGTGAGCAAATTAAAAAAGGGAAAGACAAAGCTTATCCCAGAAGATATTTAGCAAGCGAGTCACACCAGGGTGCAGTGTTTTTAATCTTTTCACCATATGCTGATGTATGTGTGGTTAATATATTGTCCATTTAATAAACTTTAGTGTATGAATGTTGGCAAACTAATTTTATAAACAATCATAATTTTCCGATAACGTATGTTAGTTGATTTTTTCACAAATTTGAGTTACCTCTTTAAATTTGTAAGTCTATTTACAATTACTTGTTAGTTGTAAACTATCTCATATCTCTGAGGGGAGCCTTAAAGGAGACAAACCAGGCTGGTACCACTTGGAAGCAAACATACCCACGGGTCTAGAACTGGGAGATATCATATGGATCCCAAATCACCAGAAACTATCTCTTGAGGTGACCAATACTATTATCAAACATACGGCTAGATTTAGAGTTTTGTCGGTAACAACCTGCGTAGCTAACGCTGGCTTTTTTCTGGCCGCACCTTTTAAATAACTCTGGTATTGAGAGTTCACAGAATGGCTGCGTTAGGCTCCAAAAAGGGAGCGTACAGGCATATTTACCGACACTGCAACTCTCGATACCAGAGTTGCTTACGGACGCGGCCAGCTTCAAAAACGTGCTCGTGCACGATTCCCCCATAGAAAACAATGGGGCTGTTTGAGCTGAAAAAAAAACCTAACACCTGCAAAAAAGCCGCGTTCAGCTCCTAACGCAGCCCCATTGTTTCCTATGGGGAAACACTTCCTACGTCTGCACCTAACACTCTAACATGTACCCCGAGTCTAAACACCCCTAGCCTTACACTTATTAACCCCTAATCTGCCGCCCCCGCTATCGCTGACCCCTGCATATTATTATTAACCCCTAATCTGCCGCTCCGTACACCCCCGCCACCTACATTATCCCTATGTACCCCTAATCTGCTTCCCTAACATCGCCAACCCCTATATTATATTTATTAACCCCTAATCTGCCGCCCCCAACGTCGCCTTCACCTAACTACACTTATTAACCCCTAATCTACCAACCGGACATGAGCGCTACTATAATAAATGTATTAACCCCTAATCCGCCTCACTCCCGTCTCACTAACCCTATAATAAATAGTATTAACCCCTAATCTGCCCTCCCTAACATTGCCGACACCTAACTTCAAGTATTAACCTCTAATCTGCCGACAGGAGCTCACCGCTACTCTAATAAATTTATTAACCCCTAAAGCTAAGTCTAACTTTAACCCTAACACCCCCCTAAATTAAATATAATTTAAATCTAACGAAATAAATTAACTCTTATTAAATAAATTATTCCTATTGAAAGCTAAATACTTACCTGTAAAATAAACCCTAATATAGCTACAATATAAATTATAATTATATTATAGCTATTTTAGGATTTATATTTATTTTACAGGTAACTTTGTATTTATTTTAACCAGGTACAATAGCTATTAAATAGTTAAGAACTATTTAATAGCTAAAATAGTTAAAATAATTACAAAATTACCTGTAAAATAAATCCTAACCTAAGTTACAATTAAACCTAACACTACACTATCAATAAATTAATTAACTAAAATGCCTACAATTATCTACAATTAAACCTAACACTACACTATCAATAAATAAATTAAATACAATTCCTACAAATAAATACAATTAAATAAACTAACTAAAGTACAAAAAATAAAAAAGAACTAAGTTACAAAAAATAAAAAAATATTTACAAACATTAGAAAAAAATTACAACAATTTTAAACTAATTACACCTACTCTAAGCCCCCTAATAAAATAACAAAGACCCCCAAAATAAAAAAATGCCCTACCCTATTCTAAATTACAAAAGTTCAAAGCTCTTTTACCTTACCAGCCCTGAACAGGGCCCTTTGCGGGGCATGCCCCAAAGAATTCAGCTCTTTTGCCTGTAAAAAAACACTTACAATACCCCCCCCAACATTACAACCCACCACCCACATACCCCTAATCTAGCCCAAACCCCCCTTAAATAAACCTAACACTAAGCCCCTGAAGATCTCCCTACCTTGTCTTCACCTCACCGGGTATCACACCGATCGGTCCTGGCTCCAAAATCTTCATCCAACCCAAGCGGGGGCTAGACATCCATCATCCGGTCGCTGAAGAGGTCCAGAAGAGGCTCCAAAATCTTCATCCTATCCGGGAAGAAGAGGCGATCCAGACTGACAACCATCTTGATCCAAGCGGCATCTTCTATCTTCATCCGATGAGGACCGGCTCCATCGTGAAGACCTCCAGCGCGGATCAATCTTCTTCCGACGACGTCCAACTGAAGAATGACGGTTCCTTTAAGGGACGTCATCCAAGATGGCGTCCCTCGAATTCCGATTGGCTGATAGGATTCTATCAGCCAATCGGAATTAATCCGATCAGCCAATAGAATGCGAGCTCAATCTGATTGGCTGATCGGATCAGCCAATAGGATTGAACTTGAATCTGATTGGCTGATTCCATCAGCCAATCAGAATTTTCCTACCTTAATTCCGATTGGCTGATAGAATCCTATCAGCTAATCGGAATTCGAGGGACGCCATCTTGGATGACGTCCCTTAAAGGAACTGTCATTCTTCAGTTGGACATCGTCGGAAGAAGATTGATCCGCGCTGGAGGTCTTCACGATGGAGCTGAATTCTTTGGGGCATGCCCCGCAAAGGGCCCTGTTCAGGGCTGGTAAGGTAAAAGAGCTTTGAACTTTTGTAATTTAGAATAGGGTAGGGCATTTTTTTATTTTGGGGGTCTTTGTTATTTTATTAGGTTGCTTAAAGTAGGTGTAATTAGTTTAAAATTGTTGTAATATTTTTCTAATGTTTGTAAATATTTTTTTATTTTTTGTAACTTAGTTCTTTTTTATTTTTTGTACTTTAGTTAGTTTATTTAATTGTATTTATTTGTAGGAATTGTATTTTGTAATTATTTTAACTATTTTAGCTATTAAATAGTTCTTAACTATTTAATAGCTATTGTACCTGGTTAAAATAAATACAAAGTTACCTGTAAAATAAATATAAATCCTAAAATAGCTATAATATAATTTTAATTTATATTGTAGCTATATTAGGGTTTATTTTACAGGTAAGTATTTAGCTTTAAATAGGAATAATTTATTTAATAAGAGTTAATTTATTTCGTTAGATTTAAATTATATTTAACTTAGGGGGGTGTTAGTGTTAGGGTTAGACTTAGCTTTAGGGGTTAATACATTTATTAGAATAGCGGTGAGCTCCAGTCGGCAGATTAGGGGTTAATACTTGAAGTTAGGTGTCGGCGATGTTAGGGAGGGCAGATTAGGGGTTAATACTATTTATTATAGGGTTATTGAGGCGGGAATGAGGCGGATTAGGGGTTAATAACTTTATTATAGTAGCGGTGCGGTCCGCTCGGCAGATTAGGGGTTAATAAGTGTAGGCAGGTGGAGGCGACGTTGAGGGGGGCAGATTAGGGGTTAATAAATATAATATAGGGGTCGGCGGTGTTAGGGGCAGCAGATTAGGGGTACATAAGGATAACGTAGGTGGTGGCTCTTTGCGGTCGGCAGATTAGGGGTTAATTATTGTAGGTAGCTGGCAGCGACGTTGTGGGGGGCAGGTTAGGGGTTAATAAATATCATATAGGGGTCGGCGGTGTTAGGGGCAGCAGATTAGGGGTACATAAGTATAACGTAGGTGGCGGTCGGCAGATTAGGGGTTAAAAAAATTTAATTGAGTGGCAGCGATGTGGGGGGACCTCGGTTTAGGGGTACATAGGTAGTTTATGGGTGTTAATGTACTTTAGAGCACAGTAGTTAAGAGCTTTATAAACCGGCGTTAGCCCAGAAAGCTCTTAACTACTGACTTTGTTCTGCGGCTGGAGTTTTGCCGTAAGATTTCTAACGCTCACTTCAGACACGACTCTAAATACCGGAGTTAGAAAGATCCCATTGAAAAGATAGGATACGCAATTGACGTAAGGGGATCTGCGGTATGGAAAAGTCGCGGATGAAAAGTGAGCGTTAGACCCTTTCCTGACTGACTCCAAATACCGGCGGTAGCCTAAAACCAGTGTTAGGAGCCTCTAACGCTGGTTTTCACGGCTACCGCCAAACTCTAAATCTAGGCCATAATCTCTCAATATGGCAGAGCCTGCAAGATCGATCTATGATTGCCCCCCCATCTATCCCCATTACATCCTTTACAAGGTTTATTCTGGGATCTCACCAACATCCACGTCGTGACTGAAAGGCGAAAAGGTCTGGTAGTTATAGCTAACCTTTATGACCAGGCCTCTTTAACCTTAACTAGAAAAAGAATGAGAATGATGGCACTACTGGTGTTGAGTTCTAATATTGGTAGGAGATCCCCTATTGTATCAAATCAGGGTTTATATGTATTTATTATACATAGAACTGGGTGCTGTACACAAGGAGAGACAAGAACTGAAACTAAATTCTAATGCAGAGCACAAGAACAGTATGTACATAAATAGCACTCCACAACACATGGAATACTGTACCAAGGGTTGTCTCGGGACATAAGAGATCCCCCAGTACTAGGGGTAAAACATAGCTTTTATTGGATTCAAATTAAAATAAAATCAGTGTGTGTATTAAAAGCACAAGAAAGTAGTGACGGTACTTCAATGCCATACTAGTGATTTTGACACCTACTGGGGCAAAACAATAGTCGCCTCTGGTAATTGTGGTCATACTAGCATACCTTACCTTCTCGACATAATGGGTAAAGAGAAATTAGCGTAGTAGTATTCCAGCAGGTCTGAGGAAGAAATTGTGTAACCCATTAGCCATTCATTTGGATATTTACCTGATACACTTCAGAAACATTTTAGTGTTTCCAGGGAGTGCATGCATAATAATATATAAGTACTATACTTGCCAGACTTTTAGGCACTCCACTTAGTAGGTAAATATTACATACTGGGTATATTACATATCGTTTAATACGTTACACTATCTCCCTATTGTGGCATCGAAATTGGTTTAACCTTACAATTAATATTTATTCATATACCACACTGCCGTAATATTAAACCAACATCCTCCAGTACCTCAACATAAATATTTTTTATTTTCGAGGGTGCATATTTATTTATAAGTATATTCATGGTATTGTTATGAATTGGGGCCAAGCAACAGTCACCTTTGATAACAATGGATATTCTAACTTACTTGATTGTGGCTATTTTCTCTCTCACTACCTGGTGTGAGACAATACCCACTTACTATATATACCCCTGTTGTCTCAGCGGCCACCCCTCCTGCCACACACTTACTGAACACATGCATGATCTGATTTTGCCTATTAATAAGTGTGCTAATATTGTATATAGCCATTCCAAATTTATTAGTAGGTTAACTCCCCTCATTCCATTTGGAGTTTTTATTTTGCTTTTGGAGCTATATATTATATGGTGGGGTATTGTAGGCACTTACTGTTGCCAACCCTTCACCTATATTCCTGAGCAATACTCCGGCATTGAAGTACCGTCACTACTTTCTTGTGCTTTTAATACACACACACACTGATTTTATTTTAATTTGAATCCAATAAAAGCTATGTTTTACCCCTAGTACTGGGGGATCTCTTATGTCCCGAGACAACCCTTGGTACAGTATTCCATGAGCTGTGGAGTGCTATTTATGTACATACTGTTCTTGTGCTCTGCATTAGAATTTAGTTTCACTCCTTAACCTTAAAGGGACATGACACCCACATTTTTTCTTTCGTGATTTAGAGAGAGAATGCAATTTTAAACATCTTTCTAGTTTGCTTATGTTGTCTAATTTGTTTTATTCTCTTGATATTCTTTGCTGAAAAGCATATCTAGATATGCTCAGCAGCTGCTGATTGGTTGCTGCACATAGAAGCCTTGTGTGATTGGCTCACCATGTGCATTGCTTTTTCTTCAACTAAGGATATCTAGAGAGTGAAGCAAGATAGATAATAGAAGTAAATTGTAATGTTTCTATTCTCTGTTTGAATCATGAGGGAAAGATTTTGGGTTTAGTGGCCCTTTAACCACAGCTCTAGGCCGGCAGTTTGACTTGGTCGCTAACTGGTTCCATTTTGAAAGCTTCCAGGTCCTCAGCTTCATTAGAACACTCCCTTAGGGGGAACACAACATGGGAAAATAGATGGTATGATGGTTCCAAACTACATAAGCTCCTTACAGTCCACTACAACCTCCTTCTCACAGATCTCACGGTTGGTTTTCAATGGCATCTTAAGGCATGGAGCAGAGAACTAGAGATAGTATTCTCTGACCAAGACTTCGACAAAGCCATCTTTCTAACTAAGAAAATGGTACACTGTGTTACCATGTTGGAGCTCTACGTCAAAAAATTTCTTAAGTGGCACAGAACAGCCAGACTAGCCAAAATGTTCCCCACAGCTTCACCCTTATGCTGGCGTGAGTGTGGAGCCTTGGGATCAGATCTACATATATGATGGACCTGCCCGAAATTATCCCCATTGTGGGAAGAAGTCAAAACACTCTTAGACTCTCTCCACCTTTTCTTGACTTTAACCCTCTCAAACACTATCCTACATGTTTTGGAGGAGGGAATCCCAGACACGTCAAAGAAATTGATCATTTTTATTTTAACAGCTACCAAACTATGTATTGCCCAGGCTTGGAAGTAGTCTGACCCCCCAAGACTGACTGAGATACTGGATATGGTTGATTATATGGCCACAATGAAAAATATTTTTATAATTCAATTGACCATATAGAAACATATTGGTCTATTTGGGACACATGGCTACATAGATAACTGTTCCTTAAAAGGGTTTTTTGCGGGGCATTGCCCCAAAGTAATCAGCTCTTTTACCTGTAAAAAAAAATACAACCCCCCCAACATTAACACCCATCACCCACATACCCCTACTCTAACCCACCCAAACCCCCCTTAAAAAAACCTAACACTAACCCCCTGAAGATCACCCTACCTGGAGCCGTCTTCACCCAACCGGGCCGAAATCTTCATCCAAGGTTCGCAGAGGAGGTCCTTCATCCGGTAGAAGTCTTCATCCAGGCGGCGTCTTCAATCTTCATCCATCCGGAGCGGAGTGGAGCCATCTGTTCTGATCAGCCAATAGAATGCGAGCTCAATCCGATTGGCTGATTGGATCAGCCAATCAGATTGAACTTCAATTTGATTGGCTGATTGAATCAGCCAATCAGATTTTTCCTTCCTTAATTCCGATTGGCTGATAGAATTCTATCAGCCAATCAGAATTCGAGGGACGCCATCTTGGATGACGTCCCTTAAAGGAACCTTCATTCATCGTTCAGTTGTCGGTTGAAGAGGATGGCTCCGCGTCGGCTCCTTTGAAGATGGCTCCACTCTGCTCCGGATGCATGAAGATTGAAGACGCCGACCGGATTAAGGACCTCCTCTGCGCACCTTGGATGAAGATTTCGGCCCGGTTGGGTGAAGACGGCTCCAGGTAGGGTGATCTTCAGGGGGTTAGTGTTAGGTTTTTTTTAAGGGAGGTTTGGGTCGGTTAGAGTAGGGGTATGTGGGTGGTGGGTTTTAATGTTGGGGGGGTTGTATTTTTTTTACAGGTAAAAGAGCTGATTACTTTAGGGCAATGCCCCGCAAAAAGCCCTTTTAAGGGCTGGTAAAAGAGCTGGTTACTTTGTAATTTAGACTAGGGTAGGGCATTTTTTTATTTTGGGGGGCTTTATTATTTTATTAGGGGGCTTAGATTAGGTGGAATTAGTTTAAACTTCTTGTAATTCTTTTTTATTTTCTGTAATTTAGTGTTTGTTTGTTTTTTGTACTATAGTTTAGTTTATTTAATTTAATTTAATTTTAGGTAATTGTAGGTAATTTATTTAATTTATTTAATGATAGTGTAGTGTTAGGTTTAATTGTAACTTAGGTTAGGATTTATTTTACAGGTAATTAGTATTTTAGCTAGGTAGCTATTAAATAGTTATTAACTATTTAATAGCTTTTGTACCTAGTTAAAATAAACACAAAGTTGCCTGTAAAATAAAAATAAATCCTAAAATAGCTACAATATAATTATTAGTTATATTGTAGCTATCTTAGGGTTTATTTTACATGTAAGTATTTAGTTTTAAATAGGAATAATTTAGTTAATAATAGTAAGTTTTATTTAGATTTATTAAAATAATATTAAAGTTAGGGGGGTGTTAGTTTTAGACTTAGGTTTAGGGGTTAATAAGTTTAATATAGGTGGCGGCGGTATAGGGGGTCAGGATAGGGGTTAATAAGTTTAATATAGGTGGCGGCGGGGTCCGGGAGCGGCGGTTTAGGGGTTAAATATTTAATTTAGTTGTGGCGGGGTCTGGGAGTGGCGGTTTAGGGGTTAAAGAGTTTAATGTAGGTTGCGGCGGTGTAGTGGGGGGCAGGATAGGGGTTAATAACTTTAATATAGGTGGCGGTGGGCTCCGGGTGTGGCGTTTTAGGGGTTAAACAATTTATTTTGTTGCGGCGGGGTCCGGGATCCGCAGTATAGGGGTTAATAACTTGAATATAGGTGGCGGCGGTGTAGTGTGGGGCAGGATAGGGGTTAATAGGTATAATGTAGGTGGCGGCGGGGTCCGGGAGCAGCAGTTTAGGGGTTAATACATTTATTATAGTTGCGGCGGGGTCCAGGAGCGGCGGTTTAGGGGGTAATAACTTTATTTAGTTGTGGGGGGCTCCGGGAGTGGCGGTTTAGGGGGTAAAACAGTGTAGTTTAGTGTGGGTGCTTAGTGACAGGCTATCAAAAAAGCTGCGAAGAAGCCGATGAGCAGCGAGATCGATGATTCTTAGTTAACAACAGTCCACTGCTCATCGCTCCGTACTTGGTGCGCGGCTTCTTGACAGCTTTTTTTATAACTTGGCGAACGTATTCAGGTCCGCGGCAGCGATGGTAGGCGAGCGTATTGGGCCGGCGAATGCAGGTAAGTAGACGGCTTCATAACTAGAGGCCAATAGATAAAATTTTACTTTCAACTTGTAATATGCATGTTATCCTGCGTGAGTAAAAAGTTTTGCAGTATTCGTTTTTGAAAGAATGTGCTAATTACACTCCACTTGTAGGCTTTTACTTGTTTTTTCCATATCAGAGCACATTACTAAATCTCCTCTTTAAGCAGTGACTTACATATAATCGACACAAAGTTTTTGTACATTTCAAAAGAATTAATAAACAAAGAGCTCAATTCCAATTAATCAAAATGATCTAGCATAGTGTATCACATGTCTTTGTCACATATTTTCAAACTCAAACCAATCCCAGTGTGCTTTGAAATCTATTTCTTTCCAAAAAATTTTGTGTCACAAAAGGTCCTTCTAAAGTTCAACACTGCTATTCAACTTAGTCATAGGGATGTGCACAGAAATTTGTTTTGTTTCAGACGAAATTTTCATTTTCTTATTTTTTTTTATTTTAATTTCATTTGAAATTAATTCATTGTCGTATTCATTTAGTCCGGAATTCAATAAACATTTTCATTTTCAACTAAATTAATTAATTTTCAGCTGCACTGCAGATTATTGGTATGTTCCCTTTATATGAAGCTGTAATCAGCTAGCATTAGCTTTTATTTTTTTTAATTCCATTTAATTTTGAGACTATTCTTTTATTTTATGCATCTAATTTTTTGTGCACTGTATTTTTAATTTTTTTTACTTAAAGGTACAGTAAAGTGTGACTGTGTAATGTGTGTAGAATGTGTATCCTACATTTTTCTCCCCTTAAATTTGTTCCCATTGTTCCAGCAGTTTACATGCTTGAGTGTAAAAATGGTTTATAGTTCCTTTTATTATTATTATTATTATTATTATTATTATCAGGTATTTATAGAGCACCAACAGGTTCCGCAGCGCTATGAACATAGGTGGTATATAAAAACAATTACAGGGATCAAATGGAGAGGGAGGGTCCTGCCGAGAGTTGCACTGTTGTAGTCGGCTCTTATGAAGATGAACTACAAACAGCTGGGCTAATAGGCTTACATGCTATGGGGTTTTAGGGGATAGCAGTGGAGATAGGAAGGTTAGTGTAGGTTGTAAGCGTCCCTGAATAGTAGAGTCTTCAGGGAGCACTTGAAGCTTTTTAAATTTGGCAGAGATTCTTGTGGTGTGAGGCAGAGAGTTCAATAAGATGGGAGCAAATCTGGAGTAATCTTGTAGACGGGAATGTAAGGAGGTAACAAGAGAGGAGGAGAGTAGGAGATCATGAGCGGAGCGGAGGGGACGGGAGGGAGAGTATCTGGAGACAAGGTCTGAGATGTAGGGGAGAGCAGTGCAATTGAGGGCTTTGTGTGTCAGAGTTATTATTTTGTGTTTAATCCTGGAGGCAAGAGGAGGCCAGTGAAGGGATTGGCAGAGAGGTGTGGCAGATGAAGAGCGAAGTGCAAGGAAAATGAGACTGCCAGAGGCATTCATTATGGATTGTAAAGGAGCTAGGTGGCAGCTAGGGAGATCAGAGAGGATAGAGTTGCAGTAGTTGAGGCAGGAAAGGATGAGACAGTGGATTAAAATCTTTGTTGTATCTTGTGTAAGGAAATGTCTAATTTTAGCAATATTTTTAAGGTGGAAGCGGCAGGCTTTAGCCAAGGACTGAATGTAAGTAGTGAAAGAAAGATCTGAGTCCAGTGTGACCCCAAGACATCGGGCATGTGAGGTTGGGGTAATGATGGAGTTATCAACAGTTATAAAGACATGGGGGGTGGAGATTTTGGATGAAGGGGGGAAAATAAGGAGTTCAGTTTTGGAGAGATTTAGCTTGAGGTAATGAGAGGACATCCAAGATGAGATATGAGAGAGACAGTTAGTGACACGGGTTAGCAAGGAAGGAGATAGTTCTGGTGTAGAGAGGAAGATTTGGTTATTGTCACCATACAAATGATAATGAAACCTGTGGGACTTTATTAAGGAACATAGTGACGTGTAGATTGAGAAGAGAAGGGGATCAAGGACAGAGCCTTGCGGTACCCCAACAGAAAGAGGTAATGGGGCAGAGGATGCCCCAGAGAAGGCTACACTAAAGGTACGGTTAGACAGATAGGAAGAGAACCAAGAGAGAGCTGTGTCACAGATGCTGAAGGATTGGAGGGTATGGAGCAAAAGAGGGTGGTCGACAGTATCAAAGGCAGCAGACAGATCAAGGAGGATAAGTGTCCTTTTGATTTTGCTGTAAATAGGTTGTTGGTAACCTTAACAATTGCTGTCTCTGTTGAGTGAAAGGGGCGAAATCCAGATTGCAGTGGGTCAAGGAGGGAGTTTAATGTAAGGAAATGGGATAGACTTGCATATACTAGCTTTTCAAGAAGCTTTCAGGCAAGAGGTAGTAGGGAAATAGGGCGGTAGTTTGATGGGGAGGTTGGATCGAGATAAGGTTTTTTGAGGATAGGTGTGACTAATGCATGCTTAAGAGATGTGGGAACTATACCAGTGCTAAGGGAGAGGTTGAAGATGTGTGTGAGTATAGGGGTAAGGGTAGAAGAGAAAGAAGGGAGTAGTTGGGAGGAGATGGGGTCGAGGGGACAGGTAGTGAGGTGAGAGGATAGTATAAGGGCAGAAACTTCATCCTCTGGGACAGGGGCAAAAGAGCTAAATTTATGGCTATGTGGGTTTTGGATGATTGTGAGCTTTTGAGGGGGAAGGAGACTGGTAGTATGTTGAGAGTTGATTTCATTTCTGATGGAGTCGATTTTGTTGTTGAAGTAGGTGGCAAAATCTTGGGCTGAGAGAAAAGTTGTGGTGGGATGTGGGGGTGGTCTGGAGAAGAGTATTGAATGTGGAGAACAGACATTTTGGGTTTGAAGAAAGAGTAGAGATAAGAGTGGAGAAGTAATGTTGCTTATATAGATTAAGGGCAGAATAGTAAGAGTTCAAGATGAACTTATAGTGAAGAAAGTCAGCAGAACTCCGAGATTTCCTCCAGTGTCACTCAGCAGTACAGGAACTTCTGAATAGGTACTGTGTCAGAGAAGTATGCCACGGCAGAGGATGAGTGTATTTTTTTCCGAGTTATGGTAGGTGGGGCCAGTTTATCAAGGACCGATGTAAGGGTGGAGTTATAATGGCAGATGGATTCATCAGGACAGGAAAAGGAGGGGATGGAAGAGAGAAGAGGTTCGAGAGAGCTAGTGAGCTGTTGCTGATCTAATGACTTGATTCTTCTGTGAAGTTTAGTGTGAGGGGTAGAAGGAGGGAGCGTTGTAGGGAGGGATGTGAAGGTACAAGTGAGGAGGTGGTGGTCAGAAAGAGGAAAAGGTGAGTTTGTGAAGTTTGAGATAGTGCATCGATAACTGAAAATCAGATCAAGGGAGTGACCATCTTTGTGAGTGGGAGAGTCAGTCCATTGTGACAGGCCAAGAGAGGAAGTGAGTTGCAGAAGTTGTTTTGCAGCGGAGGCAGTGGGATTATCAACATGGAGGTTAAAGTCACCGAGAATGAGGGCAGGGGTATCCGAGAAAAGGAAGTAAGGTAGCCAGGTGGCAAAGTGATCTAGAAAGAGTTGTGGAGCCAGGGGGCGGTATATGACTGCAACGCATATAGAGAGGAGAGAATAAGCAAATCATGTGTGTTTCAAATGAAGAAAATGTGAGGGCAGAGAAGGGCTGTATTTGTTGAAAGGTGCAATGAGAGGAAAGTAAAATACTAACACCACCTCCTTGTCTATTGTCAGACCTAGGAGTGTGGCTGATGTGGAGACCCCCATGTGGCAGTGCAGAAGAGGAAGCAGTCTCTTAAGTAGAGAGACAGGTTTCTGTGAGAGCCAGAAGATTGAAAGAGTGGGAGATAAATAGGTCATGGATAGAAGTGAGTTTGTTGCAAACAGAGTGAGAGTTCCATAGTGCACAAGTGAAGGGGGTAGTGGCTCTAGATGCAAGAGGAATAGGATTAAGGTTACCAGAATTTAGTTTTTGAAGTCTATTGAAGGGCACACATAGGTGTGCAGGACAAGATAACTATATAAAGGTAACTCATTTACCTTTATATAGGCATTTGAAATAGATGATTTATGATTTTGTCCTTGGTATCTCTTCCTTTACTGAATGTTTTGACACTTAAAGGGATATAATGAATCATGATGAAATTAGCACACTGATTGTGCACAGATTTGACGCTGAAAAGGTTAGTACGTTACTTAAAAGTCATTCTTTCACTTCCCTTCCTCCCCCTGAGAATTTGGGTTGGCTAGAAAATATCACAGGAGAGGAGTAAAACTGGGAATCTATTTGCCTGCTCTTCTTGGTTTTGTTTTATTGGATAACAGAGCTGCTTGCATCATGACAGCAGTCTGCTATGGAAAGTAAATGAGAACAAAAATTTTGAACTAATATTCAGATTAACATTTTTGTTTTTTCATTGATAGACGTTTTATTATTATGTTAACAAAAATAACAAAAATGCAATTTTCCTTGATTTTTGACACTCATACAAAATCAAATGCACATCCCTATTAAGGGCTAGATTACAAGTGGAGCTCTAATTTATCACGCACCCGCAAATGGGCAAATTTTTCCGTTTTTGAGCGTGCAATTAATAACCAGCTGGTAGCTGGTTAGTGCTACCGCAAGCTTGTGGTAGCAATTAGCGCTTATACAATTAACCAGAGATCAGATCTCTTGTCAATTTTTTTAACTATGCCCCAAATGCCTTCAAAATACAGTGTAGTATATTTTATAAAAAAATCAAATTTGAAGCATTTTTATTTTTTAAGAAAATAACTGCACTAGGCAGTATTTTGGGGGTAAAGTGCCTTTAAATTGCGGTCTATAGGAACTGTGTGTTACTAGTAAAAATATATGTATATGCTTATATACATATATATTTATGTGTTAATATGTGTATATACACATATGAACAGATACATATATATGTATATAATCATATAGATATACATATATAATCATATATAATAAAAACAAATCTAAAAACTGATAGCTGTCCTAAGTACCTAAGATGACAGACACTATTGGGAGGGGGGAGGTTAATGAGATGTTTAGAAGGGATCAGGGAGGTGGGAGGGTAAGGCAGGATCCTACACTGCAGAAAATAAATAAATATAATTAATATATATATATTTTTTATTTTATGTTATACTGGCAGACTGTTTGCCAGTACTTAAGATGGTGGTAGAAGTGTGGGTTTGGGAGGGCTGTTTTTGAGGGATCAGGGAGGTGAGAAGTGTCAGGTGGAAGGGTAATCACTGCATTAAAATACTATTGCTCTTAAAAGCTAACTAATTAATGCCTTCATTGTCGAGAATTTCAGATGTGTGGTGCGTAGTTGCAATTAGTGGCCTTCTAATTGCCAAAAACAAATTACCAAGCAATGAATGTCTGCTATTTCTGAACAAAAGGGACCCAAAATATTTTTTTACAACCATTTATCTTATGACTGCAGTAGTTGTGTGTAAATAATTTCAGTGAGAAACCCAAAGTTTGGGAAAAAGTTAACAGTGATGACGTGATGCGATACATCAAAACAACAACCTTTTGCTTTCCTTCTGTTTAAATGTCATAGAAACATAGAAACATAGATATTGACGGCAGATAAGAGCCATAGGCCCAGCAAGTCTGCCCCACCTTACCTAACAGTATAAACTTATCTAGTTCGTAGGATAGCCCTATGCTTGTCCCATGCATTTTTAAAGTCCCCCACAGTGTTTGTTGCTACTACCTCTTGAGGAAGTTTATTCCATAAATCAATCACTCTTTCTGTAAAGAAGTGCTTCCTCAAATTACTCCTGAATCTACTACCCTTTAGCTTGAGCTCATGACCCCTTGTTCTTGAATTTTCCATTTTATGTAAAATACCCACAGCCTCAGTTTTACTAAACCCTTTAATAGAAACATAGAGTCCTACTTTTGAGCTTCTGCATTATTTGGCCATGCTCGTTTACTTTTATTCTTTATTTTCAGTGTGCACAAAAATGTTTCTTTGCTGACCGGACTCACATTGCCCGGGATGATGACGTCACCTGTCAAGGGGCGGAGCTACCTGGGAGAGCGTGGATGCCCGGCCAGTTCACTTGGTGGTTTGCTGTATTTAAGGGGTGTTTGGTAAGTAATTTGTAACACTTTTTGGTCTGAGGACGGACTATAATATGTCCGAAAACGTTCACTGAATAAAAGTGCCTGCTTAAGGATTCTTTGGGGTGCGCTTCTTTCCATATGTCTATATATATATATATATATCATATTTATTTCAAAGAGTATTATAGAGACATAACGTTTCGGTGTATCATTACACCTTTGTCTAATGTCAAAAACAGGAACAAAAAAAAAAAGTGTGTCCCCAAAGAGAGTCATAACACAACATACCAACACCCACCTTATATACATTTAAAAACAGCCCTCTCCATTGCATTGGCTCGTAGTGATGTCACCACGCTACAGTGTGAGCGTGACGCGTCACCGCCCATTGTGCTTCCGTGTATAGGTTACTACGGTAACCAAGTACCAATCAATGGGGGGTGACGCATTACGCTCACGCTGTAGCGTGATGACGTCACTACAAGCCGATGTGCTGGAGTGGGCTGTTTTTAAATGTATATAAGGTGGGTGTTGGTATGTTGTGTTATGAGTCTCTTTGGGGACACACTTTTTTGTTCCTGTTTTTGACATTTGACAAAGGTGTAATTATATACCGAAACGTTATGTCTCTATAATACTCTTTGAAATAAATATATTTTATGAAGACCAGTGAGTGCCTTTTCTATGATGGAGATATATATATATATATATATATATATATATATATATATATATATATATATATATATATATATATATATATATATATATATATATATATATATGTATGTTTATTTTTTCTCAGAAAATGGGTTAATTATGTAATAAAACTAGTTTTTAAATGACCCTAACATTTAGTTTACTTAGCTTAAGGTCTATTCAGAAATTTGAATTCTCACATAAAATACATTACAATTTCAAAATACATTTACTCTGATACCAAAAAAGGATAAAGATCCAGAAAACATGACATCTTATAAGTCTATTTCACTTCTCAATAATAACTATAAAATGTTAATGTCTATTATTGCAGAAAGATTGGAGAAACATCTTGGATCTTTTATACAGAAGACCAGGTAGGATTTATGACAGGAAGAAATATAGCCAAGATAATACACAAGACCCTTATTATACTGGATTATTTCTGAAATAAATGATAAAAAGGAAAAACTTAACTAAACAAGACTTAGCTATATTGTTGGTTTAATTTGAATACTATATCAAAAACTGATCTTGAATCTTTTAATTGAGCATGAGCTCACAGATATTATCATTCTAGAGAAAGGTACCAGGCAAGGCTGTCACTATCACCTTTGCTCTTTAACTTGTCTTTAGAACCATTCACAATTCTTCTGAGGCTTGAACTATCAGGTATTTCTATTTATTAAGTCAAAGAAGTGCAAACTATTTTCGCTGAAGACGTAATATTATTTTAGAGCAATATGGAAAATTCTATGAAGCACGTATTAACTCTTGCAAACCAATTCAGTTAATTTTCAGGATACAAAATGAATCCTGAGAAATCTTTGGATCACAACACATGAAACAACTGACTATTCATGTCCATTTAAAATAGTAGATACAATTAATTATTTGGGGATTAAGATTAATAGGGATCCTTCTAACTGGTACAATTTGAATTTTTTCTCCTCTTTTTTCAAAATACGAAAAGGATTTGAAAAAATGGATGTCTCTTCCATTCTCATTGTTAGCTAGGATAGCCATGATTAAAACTATTTTTTTTTACTTAATTATAATTATACTTTTTACAGAATCGCCCATTTATTATCCATACTAAAGATGTTACATTCTTTAACAGGGGTTCTGCTAAATTCTTGTAGCAACAGAAAAAGATAAGTCTTTCTACTAATAAACTAAGCCCACACTACACTGCAGGTGGATTAGTATTCCCTAATTTAAGGATTTATAATCTGGCAGAGCTGGTAAAAATTGTAATAGATTGGATTACTGAAAATAAATATCTGACTAGTTTAAAATTAGAATCCACTATAGCTGCACCCTTCTCTCTGAAAGCAATTATTCATTGCTCTAAGTATAAAATACCAAACTAGTATAAATAGTATTTAAATATTCAATTTATGTCTGGTACCATTACTGAAGGGAGATACAGGTTAATCACAAATTGTCTAAATTTTTGCCAATAGTAGTGAAGCAAGAATTAATGCCTGAGTTAGATCCCCAATATTTAAAGAATGGTTTGATAAAGGCTGAAGAATATTTTCGCAATCTTTTGACCTACTGAGTTCAGAGTTTTCACTTCATAAACATATTTTGTTTTTTATTCCATCAATTAAGACATTTCTTTGAAGATCTAAGGAGGAAATATAATTCAAATTGGGAGCTTGGTAAGATAGAGCCATCTATAAATCTATATAATCAAGGTAGCTATTCTATCTCATTTCTTTATAATATTTTGTTCAATTGTTCCGATCAGAATTATCTAAATAGTTTATTTTCAAGATGGAAAAAAATATTTTCCCTCCATCACTGTTGATAAAATCTAGATGAGCCTTGGATTGGTAAGAAGGGCATCTTTTATGGTAACATGGGGAGAGTCACATTGTAGACTTATAAATAGGGTATATTTAATGCCAGCCCATTTAGGTATTTGGTCTCCGAACAATGCATACAAATGTTAAAGATGTAGTGCTACACTGGCAGATCTAGAGCATTGTTTCTGGCTGTGTCCAAAAATTAAACAATTCTGGAACAAAAGTAAATTTTTGGCTTAAAAGAGAGTTGGAACAGAATGTTAGATTAGATATAAAGGATATATTTCTTTTTATGTACCCCATATAGACACAGAAATTGCAAGCTTATTAATAGATCTCTTTTGGTAGGACAAAATCTCATTCTATCTAACTGGAAATATAAGCACACCCCAACTTTAACAACATTTAATAAAGCAATAGCTAACTTGACAATTTTAGAACAATATTATCTGCCTAATTTTTCAGATACAAAAATGAAAATGTATTAATATAAATGGGTAGTTTAGATCAAAACATATCTTATGAAACTTCCCGGACACGCCCCTTCCCCCCTTCATATTAGAGCAGCTCTTGTCTGCTGATTACCGCTAACACCTCATAAACTACTATATATTAAATGTTAACCCTATCAAAAATGAGATATCATTTTACTAAGTCTATTTATTATTCAATGGTGGAGACTTGAGACAATTAATAGATGTGAGATTAGAAACCTCATAATGGAAAATGTTTTATTACATCTTACCACATAATCTAAAAGAGCCGTTATAGACATTTATGTTCCAAGGAAACATTTCTCGCTTCTATTGTGGTCATAATATGCTTACAAACATCCTATATAATAAAAGGCCAAGTGTGTTTGTCTGAAGCTGTCATGTGCGCAAGGACAAACACACCTGGCCTTAGAGTCCCTACCTGAACAGCCGGTGCGAGTGAAAGTGGGCATGGCCGGGCGTGAGCGACGTGACGGGGTGTGGTTGGGCATGGCTGGGGCATGACCATGCGTGGTCGGGACGTGGCCGGGCGCGGAAGCGCACTCGAGAGGGATAGAGGGGAGAGAGATAGAAAGAGAGGGGGAGAGAACAAAATAGATGGGAAAGAGCAAGAGAGGGGGAGAGAGAGCAAAATAGAGGGGAAAGAGCAAAAGAGATGGGAATGAGCAAATAGAGGGAAGAGAGAGAGAGAGAGAGAGAGCAAAAGAGAGGGGGAGAGAGAAAATAAGAGAGGGATGGAGAGAGAGTGCAAAAGAGAGGGGGGATAGCGCAAAAGAGAGGGGGGAGAGAGAGCGCAAAAGAGAGGGGGAGAGAGAGCGCAAAAGAGAGGGGGGGAGAGAGAGCACAAAAGAGAGGGGGGAGAGAGAGCGCAAAAGAGAGGGGGGAGAGAGAGCGCAAAAGAGAGGGGGGAGAGAGTGCGCAAAAGAGAGGGGGAGAGAGGGAGCGCAAAAGAGAGGGGGGAGAGTGCAAAAGAGAGGGGGAGAGAGAGAGCACAAAAGAGAGGGGGAGAAATAGAGCACAAAAGAGAGGGGGAGAGAGAGAGCATGCAAAAGAGAGGGGGCGAGAGCGCAAAAGAGAGGGGGAGAGAGCGCAAAAGAGAGGGGGAGAGAGCATGCAAAAGAGAGGGGGGAGAGAGAGCGCAAAAGAGAGGGGGAGAGAGCGCAAAAGAGAGAGGGGAGAGAGCGCAAATGAGAGGGGGAGAGAGAGCGCAAAAGAGAGGGGGGAGAGAGAACACAAAAAAGAGGGGGGGGAGAGAGCAAAATAGAGGGGGGGAGAGAAAGCAAAAGAGAGGGGGGAGAGAGGGAGCAAAAAGAGAGGAGAAAGAGCAAAAGAGAGGGGAGAGAGAGCCAAAGAGAGGGGGGGATAGAGAGAGACAAAGAGAGGGGGTAGAGAGAGCAAAAGAGAGGTAGAGCGAGAGAGAGCGCAAAAGAGAGGGGGAGAGAGCAAAAGAGAGGGGTAGGGAGAGAGCGCAAGGGGTGGAACTTCTGTACTGCAAAAAATGATAATCAGCTACTTACCATATTCACCTTCACATACTGTATTATGTATATTACCTATTTCAGTGAATGGATATATACAAGTATTGTGTATATATTTTTTTTTTTACAGTAAATGGACAAAAATATTTATATTGTACTAGTCCTAAAGCCCTTTTGCGCACACTCTCCCCCCTCTTTTGCGCACTCCCCCCTCTCTTTTGTGCACTCTCCCCCCTCTCTTTTGCGCTCTCTCCCCCTCTCTTTTGCTTTCTCTCTCCCCGCTCTATTTTGCTGTATCTGTCCCCCTCTCTCTTTTGCTGTCTCTCTCCACATCTCTCTTTTGCTGTCTCTCTATCCCTCTCTCTTTTGCTGTCTCTCTATCCCTCTCTCTATACCCCCTCTTCTGCTCTCCCTATCCCTCGGCAGCTGGCCCCGGCATCAATCTGGCCCTGTCCGGCCCCGTTCGTGCCCTGCCCGTGTCACGTCTGGCCATGCCCACATCGCACCCAGTCGGTCATGCCCATGTCCCACCCGGCTGGTCACGCCCACTCCGCACCCGCCTGGCCACGCCCACTCCACCACAAAATGCCAGGTCAGTTGGAAGGCCAGGTGTGTTTGCCCTCTCAGTTTCTACTGCGCATGACTGCTTCGGACAAACATACTTGGCCTTTTATTATATAGGATTTGTCAAAAATCTCAATTAAAAATTGAAGTATAAAAAAAACACATATCTTATGGTGATAGTAGCACTTAGAAAGTCCAATTTATTTGGTCTATGGATACAGAATGGTAAAGTACCAATAGAAAGGGCAGATTCTAATATAGCTGGAACTTGACGAGGTCTGGAGGGGAGGGAGGAAGAGGTGAGGATTATTTCTTCCTTTTTTTTGTACTTATAATTGTAAGGAGAACTGGCTACAAATAATATCATTAGGGAAAATAAATATCCAAATATAGAGAGTCTTGCTGCATGTGTATGGCTCTCTCCCTTTTAATTGTTACTGCATATTAGAGAAAGTGGAAACTATGTAATAAATTCAGGGGTTGATTGTCAAATATTTAAATATCAAAGATGGTGTTCGATGGACAAATTATAGTAGTATAGTGGTTGTTTTAATTATATATTTTTATTTTATATATTATAATTAGTGTTCATATGTATGGCTGATAGGGCAATATAGTTGGATAGATTTTCGACGAGTGATATTGCTTAAAATGCAAGACAAGGTTCTGTCTTTTATCTCTAAGCAGACAGGGAGGGGGCCATTTAGATTAATAACTTAGTAATAGAATAATATATATTATATTCAGGAAAGGCAAAATGTATTTCAGGTTTTTAAAATGGATACATATATACGTTAAGGTATTGTCTAATGTTTGGATATTACTGTGTAATCATTGATACAGCAGCATTTCTGAATGTGTCTATAGCAATGATATTATTTTGATTTTTTTTTATTGAGTTGTATCATTATAATAAAAACATATATATATATATATATATATATATATATATATATATATACAGGGAGTGCAGAATTATTAGGAAAATGAGTATTTTGACCACATCATCCTCTTTATGAATGTTGTCTTACTCCAAGCTGTATAGGCTCGAAAGCCTACTACCAATTAAGCATATTAGGTGATGTGCATCTCTGTAATGAGAAGGGGTGTGGTCTAATGACATCAACACCCTATATCAGGTGTGCATAATTATTAGGCAACTTCCTTTCCTTTGTCAAAAATGGGTCAAAAGAAGGACTTGACAGGCTCAGAAAAGTCAAAAATAGTGAGATATCTTGCAGAGGGATGCAGCACTCTTAAAATTGCAAAGCTTCTGAAGCGTGATCATCGAACAATCAAGTGTTTCATTCAAAATAGTCAACAGGGTCGCAAGAAGCGTGTGGAAAAACCAAGGCGCAAAATAACTGCCCATGAACTGAGAAAAGTCAAGCGTGCAGCTGCCAAGATGCCACTTGCCACCAGTTTGGCCATATTTCTTGCAACATCACTGGAGTGCCCAAAAGCACAAGGTGTGCAATACTTAGAGACATGGCCAAGGTAAGAAAGGCTGAAAGACGACCACCACTGAACAAGACACACAAGCTGAAACGTCAAGACTGGGCCAAGAAATATCTCAAGACTGATTTTTCTAAGGTTTTATGGACTGATGAAATGAGAGTGAGTCTTGATGGGCCAGATAGATGGGCCCGTGACTGGATTGGTAAAGGGCAGAGAGCCCCAGTCCAACTCAGACGCCAGCAAGGTGGAGGTGGAGAACTGGTTTGGGCTGGTATCATCAAAGATGAGCTTGTGGGGCCTTTTCGGGTTGAGGATGGAGTCAAGCTCAACTCCCAGTCCTACTGCCAGTTTCTGGAAGACACCTTCTTCAAGCAGTGGTACAGGAAGAAGTCTGCATCCTTCAAGAAAAACATGATTTTCATGCAGGACAATGCACCATCACACGCGTCCAAGTACTCCACAGCGTGGCTGGCAAGAAAGGGTATAAAAGAAGAAAATCTAATGACATGGCCTCCTTGTTCACCTGATCTGAACCCCATTGAGAACCTGTGGTCCATCATCAAATGTGAGATTTACAAGGAGGGAAAACAGTACACCTCTCTGAACAGTGTCTGGGAGGCTGCTGCTGCACGCAATGTTGATGGTGAACAGATCAAAACACTGACAGAATCCATGGATGGCAGGCTTTTGAGTGTCCTTGCAAAGAAAGGTGGCTATATTGGTCACTGATTTGTTTTTGTTTTGTTTTTGAATGTCAGAAATGTATATTTGCGAATGTTGAGATGTTATATTGGTTTCACTGGTAAAAATAAATATTTGAAATGGGTATATATTTGTTTTTTGTTAAGTTGCCTAATAATTATGCACAGTAATAGTCACCTGCACACACAGATATCCCCCTAAAATAGCTATAATTAAAAACAAACTAAAAACTACTTCCAAAACTATTCAACTTTGATATTAATGAGTTTTTTGGGTTCATTGAGAACATGGTTGTTGTTCAATAATAAAATGAATCCTCAAAAATACAACTTGCCTAATAATTCTGCACTCCCTATATATATATATATATATATATATATATAAAACATGCCATAAATATTTATATTAAACCCAAATTCTTATAGCTTTCAATACAATATAGTTAAAAAAGGGAAGTTTTGTTTTCAAGGTTTATAAATTGCTTAATAAATATCAGTATAGTGTTATTGTTTCATACATTTTAAACATACTAAGTGTGGTGATACCTTTATTAAATTAATTTAAGAAAGTATTTTTTCAATTACATTACTGGTCATGAACCTTTAAAGGAACGAACTAGAGATATACAACCTTGTAATCTTTCTGTGCCTTGTTTAAATAATGTATGCATATTTATAAACATTTTTATATCCTTACATGGGTTTTTTAACCTACCACAATTGTTTGCACATTTACATTGTGTACTTTGCTGTTGACTGCCCTCAAGGACTCTTTTCGAAATAATTTTCAACAAATAAATGAGACAATCCTGCTGTGCAAAAACAAATAGACAAATAAACAAACCAAATGAAAGCACCTATCTTATTAGTTTCCTAAATGAATTGAAAATCTTGTACTAACATTCTGTACCTGTGTATATTTAGATTACAAAATTATTCTGCACAGAACATTATAACCTAGCATTAAAATTGTCTACAATTGCTCCTATCTCCTACTGTAATTGCATTTGGCCTATTCACAGATAACAGAGTATATATCGTTTTTCACATGCTAATGAGGGTGATTTCTTGATTATTAGAAAAATTGAGACAAAGAAAAATGTATAAAAACAGAAACTCGTCTTGAGGTCAAATTATTACAGTATAGGAAAAAAATTATTGTAACATATCAACTGGAAGTCAATTTAGGATGTGGTAGTTTAAAAGCAAAATAAAAAGATAATGCATTTTACTTCCCAGTAGGAACAAAACAAAAGAATAGCAAAGTTTCAGGACACAACGAATTGATGAGGGCTGAAAATTTCACTAGTCCTAGACTAGTAAAAATGTTCAGCAAGTGTTTTAGAAATGTGGCTTTTGCCTACTTTAAAACTAAGTGGACTAGTAACTTTTTATCTACTGCTTTGTAATTGATTTCCAATAAGTGGTAAACTATAGTAATAATCTGCAAGTCATAGAAATTATAAATCCTCTATGGCAATATTTGCTGTACAAAGAGTATGTCACAGAATGTATTGCACATGTAACTTTTTAGGAACAAATAAATTTCAAGATTAAAAAGAAACAGCAGTTTGTAATGTCATGGATCACTTTGGGACATGGGGGTCAATTTATTAAATCCCGGGCGGACATGTTTCTCTGTAGCAAATCATGTCCAACCGATATCTCTAAATGCCAACAGCATACGCTGTCAGCATTTAACATTGCACAAGCATTTCTTGTGAAATGCTTGTGCAATGCCACCCTCTGCACATTCACGGCCAATCGGCTGCTAGCAGGGGGTGTCAATCATCCCGATTGGATCGGGATGATTGCAGCCTGCCACCTAAAAGATAGTGGACATGTTAAGGAGCAGCGGTCTTACGGACGCTGCTTCTTAACTTAAGTTTCCGGCGAGCCAGAAACTTCAGGCGGAGAAAGCAGCATCCGCTGCTTGTTAAATCTAGCCCATAGTCCAAAAAATTGATGCGAAGAGAGGGAGAGAGAAAGAGGGAGAGAGAGAACAGCCCATGAGACAAAAATGATCAAATAAACATGAATGTTAGATTTGAGCTTTAATGGGTAATTTAGTCAAGTCAGGGAACTTGTCAAGACTTCCTACTCATAGTAAAACTCTGTTATTTGCTACTATTACCTCACATACACCTAGATTACGCATTTTGAGCGCTATAGGGAAAGTAAAGAACACAACAAAAGTTGCGTTATTTAACCCCCTATAGCGCTGCCATTACAAGTTTTGAAAAACACTGCTTGCGCGTGCGATATGGAGATTTTAAGCTCCATACCACACAAAACAAGCGGTGTGTTTGATGTGCTCGTGCACGCTTTCCCCATAGACATCAATGGGGAGAGCCGGGGAAAAAAAAGTCTAACACCTGTGATCACGGAAACAAAAGCTCGGTAACGCAGTCCCATTGATGTCTAAGGGGAAAAAGAAAAGACAGTTTAAATCTAACACCCTAACATAAACCCTGAGTCTAAACACCCCTAATCTGTTGCCCCTGGCATCGCCAACGCCTGCCTACAGTTATTAACCCCTAATCTGCCGCTCCCGATACTGCCACCACTATACTAAAGTTATTAACCCCTTATCTGCCACACCCAACATCGCTGCAACTATATTAAAGTTATTAAACCCAATTTCGCCACTCCCGATATCGCTGCCACCTAAATAAACTATTAACCCCTAAACTTCTGGCCTCCCACATCACTGCCACTAAATAAACATATTACCCCTAAACCTCCAGCCCACCATATCACAACAACCTATATTAAACTATTAACGCCTAACCCTAACGTAACCCTAAACCTAACATAACCCTAACGTAACCCTAACACCCCCTAACTTTAACATAATTAAAATAGATCTAAATTAAACTTATAATTATCAACTAAATAAACCTACTAACCCCTAAACCGCCAGCCCCCCACATCGTAATAACCTAAATTAAACTATATTAACCCCTAAACCTAACCCTAACCCTAACGTAACCCTAACCCTAACACCCCCTAATTTTAACATAATGAAATTAGATCTAAATTAAAATTACTATTATTAACTAAATAATACCTATTTGAAACTAAATACATACCTGTGAAATAAAACCTAAGCTAGCTACAATATAACTAATAAATGCATTGTAGCTAGCTTAGGTTTTATTTTTATTTCACAGGTAAGTTTGTATTTATTTTAACTAGGTAGGCTAGTTAGTAAATAGTTATTAACTATTTACTAACTACCTAGTTAAAATAAATACAAAACTTACCTGTGAAATAAAACCTAAGCTTCCTTACACTAAAACCTAACATAACAAAAAAAAAAACACTAAAATCACAAAAAAATAAAAAAAACTACCATTACAAAAAAAAACTATCATTACAAAAAAAACAACAAAATTATCAAAAAAATAAATAAAGATTATTCCTATTCTAATAGCTTAATCTAGAAAAAACTACCACCCCCTAACACTATACAAATCCCCACCCACTAAACTACCAAGGGCCCTTAAAAGGGCCTTTTGGGGGCCCTCAAAAGGGCCTTTTGTAGGGCATTGCCCTAAGTTAAAGAGCTCTTTTGCTAAAAAAAACACCCCCTTAAAATATACATTACAGAAAATAACAAACAAATTATCAAAAATAAAAAAAAATCCTATTCTAATACCCATAAAAAAACACCCCAAAATAAAAAACCTAAACTACCCATTGCCCTGAAAAGGGCCTTTGTATGTGCATTGCCCTTAAAAGGGCATTTAGCTCTTTTACTGTCCAGACCCTAAACTAAAAAATAAAACCCATGCAATAAACCTTTAAAAAAGCCTAACACTAACCCCCTGATGATCCACTTACAGTTTTTGAAGTCCCACTTGAATGATCTTCATCCCGGAGTTGAAGTCCTAATCCAGGAGGCGAGAAGTCTTCATCCAGGTGGCCTCTTCAATTTTCATCCCGGTGGTGACGTCCTGACTCCTGATCCAAGCAGGGAGAAGTCTTCATCCAGACGGCCTCTTCGATCTTCATCCAGGCGGCATCTTCTATCTTGAGGCACTGTCAGGGTTTTTTCCCTGCTTTGTTTGCCATGTGCTGCTGGCAGCCATTTTACTCACCTCTCTTGCTGACTATGATGCATTGTGGGGGATGCTGCTCATTTCCTGCACTTCCTTTTATGGCCAGACTGGTGTGTATCATCTGTGTGAGACAGGAAGCAGTCTCAGAATTGTGATGTCATCACTTATTATTTAAAGGGCCTCTGTTCAGTATGTTTTGCCTTTGCGTTATCTCAGACCTGTTTGTGAGAGTGCCTGTGTATTACCTGGCTGTCTGATGTCCTTCCTGGTTCCTGATCCCTGTTTTTCTTGTTTCTGATTTCGGCACGTCTGACTATTAGCTTTGGCTCCTGACTCGGCTCATCTGACTACCAGCTCTGGTTTTGACTCCTGGCTTGTTATTTGATCTGTGGACTTTTTATTAATTTTTGTTATTAATAAAGGTGTGATTATTTTTGCACTTCTTGTCTCAGTCTGATTCCTGGCACCCTGACATTATGCAAAGGCCATGAATCCTGGTGGTGCTAATAATCCACCTTTACCTGCCATAATTTCCAGGATGGATGAACAGGATCACCGCTTGGATCAATTTACACTAGCCCTGCAAACCCTGCTGACTTGTACTGCATATTTGGACCAAAGTGTCCCACAAGTTATGGCTGCTCCTGTTTCCGCTGCAGCACCTAGTCCTACCATGGAGCATGTCCGGTTCTGCACCTCTACCTCAGCGATATGGAGGCGATCCTATTCAGTGCAGAGGGTTTTTGAACCAGGTGGGCATTTACTTTGAGATGCTACCTCAGGCGTTTCCCTCTGACAGAGCTAAGGTGGGATTTCTCATCTCGTTACACTCTGACACAGCTCTTGCCTGGGCTAATCCCTTGTGGGAGACTAATAAATCTGTGATTTCAAATTACCCGGAATTTGTGGCCTCCTTTCGAAGGGTTTTTGATGTTCTGTCTCGCTCCTCCTCTGCTGCTAAACCACTCATGTCCATTCAGCAAGGTACAAGATCTGTTGCTCAGTATGCTATTGAGTTCCGTACGCTTGCCGCAGAGGTTGGCTGGAACAATAAAGCCCTTGTTGCCGCCTTCTTTCATGGGCTCTCTGATGTGATTAAAGACGAAGTTGCTGCCAGAGATTTACCAGAGGATCTCAAGGCATTGGTGTCTTTTTTATCCTAATTGACATCAGACTAAGTGAGAGGCCCTCTTTCAAGGAGTGCTTGCGGAAGTCTCCTGTTCCGTTGTCTCCTACGTGTTCATTCCCACCCATGCCTCCCTCTCCTCCCATGCCTCCTAGTCCTGAGTCACCAGGTACTGCTGAGCCGATGCAGTTGGGATTCACGTGTCTCTCCGCGGCAGAGAGGGCCTTTAGGAGGAGGGAGGGGCTCTGCCTCTATTGTGGGTTATAGGGCCACCTTTTGAAGTCTTGTCCTACATGGCCGGGAAATGCTCACAACTAAGGTCCTGTCGGGGGCAGACCTTGGGTGGCTTATCCTTGTTCCTGGAACCGCTTAACGAGAAACCTTTGGTCACGGTTGTCCTTTCCTGGGTGGACTCCTCCATAGTCACCCAGGCTCTTGTTGACTCCGGTGCTGCGGGCTATTTCATTGACAGTTCTTTTCTATCAAAGCACTCCATTCCTGTTTTGCCTCAGTCCATTCTGCTTGCTATTGAGGCCATTGATGGCAGGCCCCTTCAGCCCGCTCTCGTTACTCACGAAACTGCTCTGTTGTACATGGCTGTTGGGGCTCTCCATTTTGAAACCCTCCAGTTCCAGGTGATAAACTCTCTGCATTTTCCGGTTGTTCTGGGTTATCCCTGGCTCCAAAAGAACAATCCCTGTCTCAACTGGCACAGGTCCGAAATTTTGTTGTGGTCCCCGCAATGTATTTCCACTTGTCTTTGGAAACCAGTTAAAGTCTTGTGCACTTCTTCGGTATCTCAATTGCCAGAGGAGTACCGAGAGTTCCTAGATGTTTTTGACACGGTGCATGCCGGTACATTGTCTCCTTACCGGTCTTACGATTATCAAGAAATATCGATAGCTGGGTTCACAGCACCAAACTGGTAATCACTGTTAGTGCTCGGTTAGGCTGAGTACTGCTGCCTTACTCCAAATCCATACGAGTATTACAAAGAGCCACCAGCACTGTATTATTTTCAAAACTTTATTGGAACAAACGGCTTTGTAATACTCGTACGGTCTTACGATTTTGCCATATACCTGCAACCCAGAGCCATTCCTCCTCGGGGCCGGGTTTACCCTTTGTCTGTTGCAGAGAATTGTGCATGGAGGAGTATGTTGCCGATGCTCTGTCGCGGGGGATCATCTGCAAATCCTGCTCTCCTGCAGGGGCTGGCTTCTTCTTTGTGAAGAAAAAGGGTGGCGAGTTAAGACCATGTATCAATTATAGGGGTCTTAATCGTCTTACCATTAAAAATGCTTACCCTATTCCGCTCATTACGGAACTCTTTGACCGCCTCAAGGGAGCTACGGTCTTTACTAAACTTGATTTGAGAGGAGCGTACAATCTTGTTAGGATCAAGGAGGGCCAAGAATGGATAATAGCATTTCACACCAGGAGCGGGCATTATGAGTATCTTGTAATGCCCTTTGGCCTATGTAATGCTCCTGCTGTTTTCCAGGAATCTATTAATGATGTCCTACGAGATATGTTGTAACAGTGTATTGTGGTGTACTTAGACGACATCCTCATACACTCACCCACACTTGAGGCTCATGGTTCTGATGTTACACGGGTTCTTCAGAGACTACGTGAGAACGGCCTGTTTTGTAAACTCAAGAAATGTGAGTTCCATCAGACTCAAGTAACCTTCTTAGGTTATGTTTTCTCCATTGCAGGGTTCTCCATGGATCCTGACAAGTTATCTGCAGTTCTGCAGTGGCCTCACCCAGTTGGTCTTCGGTCTATTCAATGTTTTTTTGGGGTTCACCAATTGCTATAGAAAGTTTATTAAAAACTTTTCTTCCTTGGTCAAACCTATCACAGACATGACCCGTAAAGAGAATGATCCACTCCATTGGTCACCTACTGCCATTAAGGCCTTTGATAGTCTTAAGACTGCCTTTGCTGCCGCTCCAGTTCTGACTCATCCTAACCCTGTCCTGCCTTTTTTTCTTGAGGTCGATGCGTCTGAGACTGGAGAAGGTGCCCTCTTGTTTAAACGTCCTACGCCTGACGGTTCCTTGCATCCATGTGGTTTCTTCTCAAAGCAATTGTCTCCAGCAGAGTGCAATTATAAAATTGGCGACAGGGAATTACTGGCCATAATTTTGGCACTCAAGGAATGGAGGCACCTTCTCGAGGGTACTAGCGTTCCAGTGCTCATTCTTACTGACCACAAGAATTTAACTTATCTATCTGAAGCAAAACGTTTGTCGCCCCGACAGGCCAGATGGGCGCTATTTTTGTGTCGGTTTAATTATGTGGTCTCCTACCTGCCTGGTAGTAAGAATGTTAGGGCTGATACCCTCTCTCGATAATTTTCACCTCTGTCCAAGGAGGAGTCTGTACCTACTCCTGTTATACCCCCTGACCATATTTTAGCTACCATACATACTAATTTGACTTCTCCCTTGGGGGAGGAGATCCTGGCTGCACAAACCAATGCACCTCCCGAGAAACCTAGTGTTAATTGTTTTGTTCCTGAGAATCTTCAAACTAAACTTTTGCACACTTACCACTATCCTAAATCTGCAGGTCACCCAGGCAAGAACCAAATGATTTGGTCTGTCACTCGACAATTCTGGTGGCCAGGTCTTCGTTCTGATGTTGCTGCGTATGTTGCCTCCTGCTCAGTTTGTGCACAGAATAAGACTCCTCAACGTCTTCCTGTGGGTCTTCTTCAACCTATTGCTAATGGTGAGCGTACTTGGACACATCTTTCCATGGACTTCATTGTCGAGCTCCCTGTTTCCAATGGCAATACTGTTATCCTTATGGTGGTTGACCGTTTTTCTAAAATGTCACATTGCATTCCCTTGATGAAGTTGCCTACCGCTCAGGAGCTTGCTTCAATTTTTGCCCAGGAGTTCTTCCGTTTACATGGGTTACCCAAAGAGATAGTGTCGGAACTGGGGTAGCCAGTTTGTCTCCAGATTTTGGCATTCCATTTGTGCTCAAATGGGGATTCAGCTTTCCTTCTCCTCAGCATATCACCCTCAATCCAATGGGGCTGCGGAACAGTCTAATCAAGCTCTGGAACAGTTCCTCTGTTGCTATGTCTCAGATTACCACAATAATTGGTCTGAACTGTTACCTTGGGCAGAGTTCGCTCGTAATAGTGCTATTAATGCTTCCTCCAAGTTATCCCCGTTCATGGTGAATTATGGGTTTCAACCATCCTTGTTGCCCGATTCATTCATGTCTCAGGGTTGTCCGGCTTTGGAGGAGCATCTCCGGCAACTGCGTTCCACATGGGTGCAGATTCAGGATTGCCTTCATCATTCTATGCAGCGCCAAAAGTTCCAGGCTGATCGTAGACGTCTGCTAGCGCCTTCCTACCAGGTTGGTGAGAGAGTTTGGCTGTCCTCCCACAACTTGAACCTTTGTGTGCCTTCCAATAAACTGGCTCCCCATTATGTTGGTCCTTTTCGAATACTCCGAAGGGTCAATCCTGTGTCCTACGCTCTTGACCTTCCTCCTGCAATGCGCATCTCCAATGTTTTTCATGTCTCCCTCTTGAAACCATTGGTTTGTAATCGGTTTACCACTGTGTTGCCTCAACCCCGTCCTATCTTTGTTTGAGTATGAGGTCAGCAGCATTATTGACTCTCGTATGTCCAGGGGCCATGTACAGTATTTGTTTCACTGGAGGGGCTACGGAGGAGTGTTCTTGGGTTCCCTCCTCTGATGTTCATGCTCCCGCCCTTCTCCATGCCTTCCATGCCCGATTCCCCAATAAGCCTTTTGTCCTCCCGCGGGGGAGGGGTCATCGAGGGGAGGGTACTGTCAGGGTTTTTTCCCTGTTTTGTTTGCCATTTGCTGCTGGCAGCCATTTTACTCACCTCTCTTGCTGACTATGGTGCATTGTGGGGACTGCTCATTTCCTGCACTTCCTTTTATGGCCAGACTGGTGTGCATCATCTGTGTGAGATAGGATGCAATCTCAGAATTGTGATGTTATCACTTATTATTTAAAGGGCCTCTGTTCAGTATGCTTTGCCTTTGCGTTGTCTCAGACCTGTTTGTGAGAGTTCCTGTGTATTACCTGGCTGTCTGACGTCTTTCCTGGTTCCTGATCCCTGGCTTGTTCCTGACTCTGCTGTTTTCCTTGTTCCTGATTCCAGCTCATCCGACTATTCGCTTTGGCTCCTGACTCGGCTCGTCTGACTACCAGCTCTGGTTTTGACTCCTGGCTTGTTATTTGACTTGTGGACTTTTTATTATTTTTTGTTATTAATAAAGGTTTGATTATTTTTGCACTTCTCGTCTCAGTCTGATCCCTGGCACCCTGACAGGCGCGGAGCGGGTCCATCCTGAAGACATACAGCGCAGAGCATCCTCTTCATATGGTCACTGCTGTACACTGAATCTTCAATGCAAGGGACGCGATTCAAGATGGCATCCCTTGCATTCCTATTGCCTGAAAAATTTGAATCAGCCAATAGGAATCAGGGCTGCTAAAATCCTATTGGCTATTCAAATCAGCCAATAGCATTTAAGCAGCTCTCATTCTATTGGCTAATTCAGGGCAATGGGTAGCTTAGGTTTTTTTAGAATTAGGTGTTTTATTTTGGGGGTTTGGTTGGGTGGTGGGTTTTACTCTTGGGGGGTCTTTGTGTTTTTTTTTTACAGGTAAAAGAGCTGATATCTTTGGGCAATGCCCCACAAAAGGACCTTTTAAGGGCAATTGGTAGTTTATTGTATGCTAGGGTTTTTTTATTTTGGATGGGCTTTTTTATTTTGATAGGGCTATTAGATTATGTGTAATTCTTTATTTTTGATAATTTCATTTTTTATTTTTTGTAATTTAGTGTTTGTTACTTTTGTAACTTAATATTTTTTTGTAATTAGGTAGTTTGTAATTTTTAGAGTAGTGTTAGGATTTTTTAATGTGTATTTTACTTTAATTTAATTGGTAATTAGTTTTATATTAGACTAATAGTTATATTAGTTTAATTGTAAGTTTAAACTTATTTTTTTTTTTTAATTTGACAGGTAAATTTTAATTTAATTTAAGATAGGCAAATTGTAATTTTAATGTAAAGTTAGGGTGGCGCTAGGTTTAGGGGTTACTAGTTTAAATTAGTTTATTGCGGTATGGGGGGCTTTCGGTTTAGGGGATAATAGGTTTATTATAATAGCTTGCTGTTTAGGGCTTAATAACTTTAGTATAGCGGGAGAGATGTGGGCGGATGGCAGATTAGGGGTAATAATATTTAAATAGTGTTTGCAATGTGGAAGGGTGGCGGTTTAGAGGTTAATAACTTTAGTATAGTGGTGACGATGTCGGGGAGCGGATAAATAGGGGTTAATAAAAAGATTTAGTGGCGGCGATGTCGGGAGCGGCAAATAAGGGGTTAATACTTTAAAATAGTGTTTGCGATGCAGGAGGGTCTCGGTTTAGGGGTTAATATGTAGTTTATGGGTATAAGTGTACTTTTTAACACTTTTGTTATGAGTTTTATGTTACAGCGTTGTAGCGTAACACTTATAACTACTGACTTTAGATGACGGTACAGATCTTGTCATTTTAGGCTGTAACACTTGTTTTTTAGCCTCACCACAAAACTCGTAATACCGGCGCTATGGGAATCCCATTAAAAAACGTCATTTTTAGGAATGCGGTACTGACATTGCCGTACAGACTAAAAGGCTTGCGGTACAGCTATACCGACAAGACTTGTAATGGCTGCGTTAGGGAAAAAGATGTGTTATGGGCCACAACGCTGCTATTTGACTCATAACGCAAAACTCGTAATCTAGGTGATAGTTACTCAGTAGTAGTTTAAAATGCTTAAATATTTTGTAACGAACAATGGAGAACTGTGGCAAAATTGGATGAAGTTGGCAAACAGGGGCTGATTGAAATGTAATAGTTGTGATAACAGTGTACTCAGAACTATAGTATATGTGTAAGCTGAAACTAGGAAAGGTGATGAATTTACATGCTGTATCATGAAAAAAGGCCTCATTTTATGAAATAGTAGAGTTGCTGAGGTTACATTTGCTACCATTTACAACTGCTCAAGCAAGTGCCTATGCAGCCCTCCAATTGCACATGGGCAAGGCTTGTCAATCATCCTAGACTGATCAATCAAGGTTGATTTGACTCTTAAAAAAGATAGATGCAGCCCAGCATGAGCAAGCTATTACTGCAAGGGCTTCAAAGCTGCATCTGTAGTTTTATAAATGGAGCCCATGGATTCAAGACAAATAATTATAAATGTACACTTGATGTACTGCAATTATTGGAATGTATTGGCTTCCCATTGTGTACTAAAGAGTATCCAAGCATACCGGTTGTATGCAGGGGTCAAATCTTACAAAAAAAGTGTGGGAACTCACCAAGACTTTCACCCACCCCCCTTTAAAATTAATATTGTTTTATATATATATATATATATATATATATATATACACACACACACACACACACACTGTATTTATATGTATATATTCTATACACTTTGGCTAATGAAAGCAAATTAAATTCAATGAAGGGTTGAATGGTTTCATTTGGGCCTTAAAATCCTCCTCTTTCACAGATTCTCACCCATTTAAGGTGCAATAGTCCTATTTCTGCTGAAGGGAGCTAAATAAATCTAAGCAAGCCACACAGAAATGTAAGCACCATGTGGGGTGATCACACAGAAGGACTGCTGGCAGGCTTGCATTTAATATATTATAGGAAGAGCTACTGCCCATTACTAGAGTATCTCACTATCCCTCTATTTAGACTGTGCTTCAGCTCCTCCCACCAGCAGCAGCAGTGTTTACTGAAGTGTTCCTGTATTTGTCCAGGGGGAACTTAGTTCCTCCTGCAAAAATAGTGCAGGAACTCCGTTCCCATGCGTTCCCACTCAACATAACCCCTGGTTGTATGTCTAAGCTTACTTACACTGAAATGTAACTTCCATTAAAATGCTTAATTAATGTTATGCATGGTGGGGAAAAAATTCTATGCAGTTTCATTATTTATTTTGCTCCTTTTTCTTTAATGTAAATTTAAGCATCATATTTTTTCCACTGCCACAACAAGGCTTTATGAACCCTACAATATGTTACACAGTATTTTCTTTGCATGAGCTATTTATATCTGTACCTCTATCTATCTATCTATCTATCTATCTATCTATCTATTTATCTTTCTATGTTTGTGTGTATACCGTTTGTCTGAGGAAAGGGATTTAGGTCCCCAAAACCTCACCAATAAATTAAGGATTGTTTACCAAAGCCCGACAAGTGCAGATTATTAACTACAGTATTTTTAGTAGTTAGTTTCAAGCACACTGGCAGCTGTATTTGAGGTGTTTTTTTCATCATTCAATTTATCATTAACTAGCGAGCAATAAGGGGTGTATTGCGCTTATCGAAAGTAGGGTTTGTATTACAAGTTGAAAGTTACGTGTTTGCTTGAGTGCAATTAAATTTAACACACTTCTGGTTAACGTGACTTAAGAGCACTGGTTAACTGTTATGCAGGACAAAAAATGTTACACAAAACACATGAAAAATACATTGTTCATAATAACACTATCAAATAAAAATTATTTTTAAAAAATTGCATAAAAAGGGCTCAAATATATGAGGTTTCAGGTGTTAGAAAAAAAAGGCATGCAAAGAGTTTTAACATAGAAATGCATATATACAGATGTCTAAATATGTATGTATAAATATATTTATATATATATGTTTATATGTGTGTACATATTTATGTATTTATATGTTTATATATGTATTTAAAGAGATATACACACATAAAACAAATGTATACATATATAGACATACAGGCATACCTTGTTTTATTGCCCTTCAATTTATTGCTATTCACAGATATTGCTCTTTTTACAACCCAGTGTTTAAAAAGTCTATCTGTGCCATTTTTCCAATATATATACACAAATAAACACATAAATACACATATATACACACCTATTTTACACACCATCAGCAAAAAGATTATGACTCACTGAAGGCTCAGATGATGGTTAGCTTTTTTAGCAATAAAGTCGTTTTTTAATTAATTAATGATTTGCACAATTAATAAACTACAATATATTGTTAGTATAGCTTACAAACAAATGAGTGTGACTCACTTTATTGCTATAGTCGCTTTATTGCTGTGGTCTGGAACCAAACCCACAATATCTCAAAAGTACACCTGTATATATAAGTGCAGTAGAGCTCATTGCAGTCAAGTAGCTGAAAACATGTAAAATCATATTTATGTTATATATTCATATTTATAATTAATTACATATATACTTTATACATTATATTTGATAGATTCATATTTAATAAACTGTTATTCTGTGTATTTACTTTAAATATTTCATATTCCAATATTCTATTCTATAGGGGAATACGTTCTAAGTATTTTTGAAGAGATATTCCTATATATATATATATCTGTATATATCTATATCCTATATTATAAATGGCCAGGTATGTTTGTCCGATGCAGTCATGCACAGTAGAGACAAACATACCTGGCCACACAGCACGAGACAAAGGTGTGAGCATCAGGGCCATGAGGATCAGTGTTTTACTGCGCACGCAGCACGAGACAAGGCAGTGAGCATTAGGGCTGTGAGGATCTGTGTCTAACTGTGTGCGAGACTAAGTGCGGCCGTACTGTAGCGTATGCGCGGGAGACTAAGTGCAGCCTTTAGGATCACCACAGATCCGGTACTGTATCTGTACCGTAAGCGTGAGACTTATTGCGGCCTTAAGGACTACCATAGATCCAGTACTGTAGCATAAGCGTGCAAGACTAAGTACGGCCTTAAGATCACTGCGCATGAAAAAGTGCCAGACACTGCGCCAGACTGCACTACACTACCAGAGTAAAAGTGCCATACACTGTGCCAGACTGTGCTAAGCTACAATACTACAATCCCACAGGAGAGAGAGACAAAAAAAACCCATAATATAACAATGCCTAAAAAAATAAATAAAACTGGAGACAAACAAATAAGACACTACATTAGTAAAGAGCTATAGAGAAAAAAAAAAACGCAAAATGCCTACCGAAAAAAATATAAGGGATAGAGGGAGAGAAAGAGGGATAGGGATAGAGAGATGGGGATATAGATAGAGGGATAGGGATAGAGGTATAGGGATAGAGGGATAGGAATAGAGGGATAGGGATATAGAGATAGAGGGATAGAGATAGAGGGATAGAGATAGAGAGATAGAGATAGAGGGATAGAGATAGAGGGAGAGGGATAGAGAGATAGGGATATAAATAGAGGGATAGAGAGATAGGGATAGAGATAGAGGGATAGGGATAGCGATATAGGGATAGAGGGATAGGAATAGAGGGATAGAGATAGAGGGATAGGGATATAGAGATATAGGGATAGAGGGATTTGGATAGAGGGATAGAGAAATAGGGATAGGGATAGAGGGCTAGGGATAGAGGACTAGGGTTGGATAGAGGGCTAGGGATAGAGATAGAGGGATAGGAATAGAGGGATAGAGATACAGGGATAGAGATAGAGGGATAGAGATAGAGGCATAGGGTTAGAGGGATAGAGATAGAGGCATAGAGATAGAGGGATAGAGATAGAGGGATATAGATAGAGGGATAGAGATAGAGGGATAGAGATAGAGGGATAGAGGGATAGGGTTAGAGGGATAGAGATAGAGAGATAGGGTTAGAGGGATAGGGTTAGAGGGATAGAGCTAGAGGGATAGGGTTAGAGGAATAGAGTTAGAGGGATAGGGTTAGAGGAATAGAGTTAGAGGGATAGCGTTAGAGGGATAGGGTTAGAGGGATAGGGTTAGAGGGATAGGGTTAGAGGGATAGATATAGAGGGATAGGGTTAGAGGGATAGGGTTAGAGGGATAGGGTTAGAGGGATAGAGTTAGAGGGATAGAGTTAGATGGATAGAGTAAGAGGGATAGGGCTAGAGGGATAGGGTTAGAGGGATAGGGTTAGAGGGATAGGGTTAGAGGGATAGATATAGAGGAATAGGGATAGAGGGATAGGGATAGAGATAGGGATAGATGGATAGATATAAGGGATAGAGGGATAGACATAGATGGATAGGGATATAGATAAAGGGATAGAGATAGAGAGGTAGAGATAGAGGATAGGAATAGATGGATAGATATAAGGGATAGAGGGATAGAGATAGAGGGATAGGGATAGAGAGATAGGGATATAAATAGAGGGATAGAGAGATAGGGAGAGAGATAGAGGGATAGAGATAGCAATATAGGGATAGAGGGATAGGAATAGAGGGATAGGGATATAGAGATATAGGGATAGAGGGATTTGGATAGAGGGATAGAGAAATGGGGATAGGGATAGGAATAGAGGGCTAGGGATAGAGGATTAGGGATAGATAGATAGAGGGCTAGGGTTAGAGGGCTAGGGATAGAGATAGAGGGATAGAGATACAGGGATAGAGATACAGGGATAGAGATAAAGGGATAGAGATACAGGGATAGAGATAGATGGATAGGGTTAGAGGGATAGAGATAGAGGGATAGAGATAGAGGGATAGGGTTAGAGGGATAGAGGGATAGGGTTAGAGGGATAGAGCTAGAGAGATAGGGCTAGAGGGATAGGGTTAGAGGGATAGAGATAGAGGGATAGGGTTAGAGGGATAGGGTTAGAGGGATAGGGTTAGAGGGATAGATATAGAGGGATAGCTATAGAGGGATAGGGTTAGAGGGATAGGGTTAGAGGGATAGATATAGAGGAATAGGGATAGAGGGATAGGGATAGAGATAGGGATAGATGGATAGATATAAGGGATAGAGGGATAGACATAGATGGATAGGGATATAGATAAAGGGATAGAGATAGAGAGGTAGAGATAGAGGGATAGGAATAGATGGATAGATATAAGGGATAGAGGGATAGAGATAGAGGGATAGGTATAGAGATATAGGGATATAAATAGAGGGATAGAGAGATAGGGAGAGAGATAGAGGGATAGCGATAGCAATATAGGGATAGAGGGATAGGAATAGAGGGATAGGGATATAGAGATATAGGGATAGAGGGATTTGGATAGAGGGATAGAGAAATGGGGATAGGGATAGGGATAGGAATAGAGGGCTAGGGATAGAGGATTAGGGATAGATAGATAGAGGGCTAGGGATAGAGGGCTAGGGATAGAGATAGAGGGATAGAGATACAGGGATAGAGATACAGGGATAGAGATAAAGGGATAGAGATACAGGGATAGAGATAGATGGATAGGGTTAGAGGGATAGAGATAGAGGGATAGAGATAGAGGGATAGGGTTAGAGGGATAGAGGGATAGGGTTAGAGGGATAGAGCTAGAGAGATAGGGCTAGAGGGATAGGGTTAGAGGGATAGAGATAGAGGGATAGGGTTAGAGGGATAGATATAGAGGGATAGATATAGAGGGATAGCTATAGAGGGATAGGGTTAGAGGGATAGGGTTAGAGGGATAGGGTTAGAGGGATAGGGTTAGAGGGATAGAGTTAGAGGGATAGAGTTAGAGGGATAGGGTTAGAGGGATAGGGTTAGAGGGATAGGGTTAGAGGGATATATATAGAGGAATAGGGATAGAGATAGAGATATAAGGAAAGAGATATAGGGATAGATGGATAGATATAAGGGATAGAGAGATAGACATAGATGGATAGGGATATAGATAGAGGGATAGAGATAGAGAGGTATAGATAGAGGGATAGGAATAGATGGATAGATATAAGGGATAGAGGGATATAGATACAGGGATAGAAATAGAGGGATAGGGGGATAGGGATAGAGATAGAGGGATATAGAGAGAGGGATAGAGAGAGAGGGATAGAGGTATATGGATAGAGATAGATGGATAGAGGGATAGGGACAGATGGATAGAGGGATAGATGGATAGAGGGATAGACTGATAGGGATAGATGGAAAGAGGGATAGATGGATAGGGATATAGGGAGAGAGATATGCCTCCTAAGAAGTATATTTCTTTCTTTACACAATTTGGCCCGTATACACTAGTCTATATATAATTTTATAAATATATATATTTATTTTTTACCAAAATATTGAAATATATATATTTAATAATAAATAGAACATATTCTTTATGTGAAGAACATTTCTATGTGAAATATTCATTTTCATGTCGGATTAGCACACTTGGTTAAACGTGATCGGGTTTGCACACGAGTATGGATGTTAGATATTTTTTCCACTTTTTGAAAACTATGGGGGAATACATTAACACTTTTACAATATTCTAAGTTCCACTTTTTATGCATGTAGGGTTAGTGCTCTAGCGAAGTTAATGCGCAATTTGTGTTCCACTCGCAATCTAGCCCTCAGTAGTAGTAATTACTGATTTTATATATATATATATATATATCTTAGAAAGGAAAGAGCACTGTGGAGTGCTCTTTCCTTTCTAAGCTCTATTTACATATTTGGTGCACCCGGGGCATCATCTTGAATTCTGGACTGCAGTCTGTATCATATATATATATATATATATATATATATATATATATATACTGTATATAAATTTAATTTGCACACTAAAGGACTATAATGATGACTTTCAAAGTTTTTTTTTTGTGTATAAATGATGTGATGTTTCAATGACAGCTCCTAACGGGATTAAGAGTTTTTGTAAGAGTGCTCTTAATTAACTCTGAAGGAGGAAATTGACAACACAGTAACCTTATTGGATAGCCAACAATTGGCTACATTTCAGAATCACCAGTGGTCTTTCAGACCAGCAATCGAGAACACCAACCTGGTAGAGAAGAGTTTAACTGCTGCTGCGGTGAATACAGTGTCTAGTAATGTAATTTAGGGAGTAAGTGACAGACTGGGTGATTCTTCATGAACTGATGAAAGTTACAGTGTTGTAAAGGAACGCTGAGTTTCATTGCTGGAACACTTGTGTGAGCAGTCAGTGCTCCAGACTTATTGCTTGCTAAATAAAGTTTATTTGAAGACATATTGTGTTTGGAGAACTTGATGTTTAGCAGCAACTAATAAGGATTTAAACCTAATAGTGTTTTTATATATACCACCTGTGGCAAATATACCGTATAAATACATTTGTACAATTAATTTTATGAGTTTTTAAAGCTGCTTTTTCTTATCACATTCTGATGCTAAAATATGGTAATTGCTATCAGATTTTTCTTTTCTAGAAAAATGAGGATATAGCAGTGGGACATGGATAGTACTAATGTAAAGCCTTGTTATCATTCATACCGAAGAGAAGCAATAGAACTTCCTACATTATTTTCCATGATTTCTTTCATTAACCCTTTTGATTTACCAAGACGATTCAGTTCTTTAGGAATTTTTTAATTAAAAATCTTAACACACAATTTGGTACATTCCAAATTTTTGAGTATTTTTTATTTGCATTGCTTTATAAACCATTTACAACTTCAGGGACATCATTTTTCAGTATTTTTTTGTATGCCTTTGTACAATGAAAGCATATTCTTGTATACTTTCTTATTGCTCAATAAATGGGGGAAGCTTTATTGATTCATGATATTTATTATTATTATTATTTCTAATCATCATTATAATAACATTAATCTTAATAATAATAATAATAATAATGACCTTGTTTCCTTTTTTATTTAAAGACATATGTCATAGTGCTACAGATTCTTTACTAATGGTTAATAATAGTGGTTTACTGTTGGGAAGATGTTTTAGTACAAGAATGATATATTGCCTGATATTATTCAATTATAACATTTATTTATTTATATTGTAATTGTTCAAATTATAGAACATTTACATAGCATATAAGGTATCATATTAGAAAATAATGAAATAACTTCATAATTAATAATAATATTCATCAGTATGTAATAATTGGAGGATTTTACAGGCTGAGGATAAATTAGAGATATACGTAAAGGAATTACCCATTTTTTTATATAGAAGGGGTAAAAGTTGTAGGGACATCCTGGTACAGGCTGAACCAGTGGATAAATATGAAGGAATTAAAACTATTTTTTTTATCTAAAAAAAGAGGTGTATACCGCTGTCATGATTGTGTGACATATGACAGCCTGATACTAGGGGACTCCTTTTATCATGGATATACTGGCAAAAAATACAAGATAAGACAGGCTATGGCGTGAAACGCGTTCAACTGAGCTGCCCAAAGCCATCTCTACCAACCCACTGAGTGTACTAAAGGAGAATAAATACTAAGTGCCACATAGGTGACGCTAGGAGATCACCTATACTGTGAACTATCACCCACTGTCTATTTGAGCTGACAGTTGCCATCTTACAGAAGAGTATTACTGAGCTTTTTATAGCCATCTTCACCAACACACTGAGTGTATCAAAAGAGAAGATTACAAGTGTCACATAATTGACGCCAGGAGATCGCCTTCACTTTGAACTATCACCCACTGTTTATTACAGCGGACAGTTGCGATCCTACAGTGGAGTAATACTACACACATGACCTTAGAGTCACACAGAATACCCAGAAGTGCATTGGAGCACCGACCACGCTGACTACTACACTAACACAGAGGAGCAACACATCTCCTACTACTGGGAGCCGCAAGTTTCATCTAGGAACACAGGCAGGGCAGACAGGCTTACACCATCCCATAGGACAGGACTATACCAACCCGCAGGAGCGGACGAAAACACCAACCACCAGGGCTCTTATCCTGCCCCTGTATATGAGAGTGGATCCATTCCATTTATCATTACACCCAACCCCTCTCTCTAGACGTAGAGAGAGCGGTTCAAGGTACTGTGCACTTCATTATTATCAAGCTAGTGCTCAGCATTAGACTTTCTACCCACCAGCATTTGCTGCTTTTTATATTTTTATGTTTCACTCTTAGACATCCAGAGTCTGTTTTAAATCCTTATATACACTGGCATTTGATGTATGTTTTAAGATCTACTTCTCTATTTTTGTGAATAAATTGATCTTTTTTTTTTTAAAAAAAAATATTTCAAAAGCTTTATTGAAAATCAAAATATACTCATACATCATAAAGAATAACAATAAAGCAAACAATAGGGATTATACATTGTGGCTGCGTTATACATTTCACGTATCCCTTTATAACTAATAGTGCACAATTATTCGCAGAGTAAGACCAGAATGTGAGAATGCAGGTAGTCCACATGGAACTATCTCAATTAGTCTGTAAAACAGGCTACTTCTTTAGATGTCCAGGGAGAAAACAAAATCATCCGGCATTTCAATATAGTGGGACAAAGATTGATAAGTGGTAAACACTGGTCTGTAATCTGATAATACACCAAACAAAATTCTATCTGGCTCTGCATCTACACAGTTGTGAGGACAGCAAATATGACCCCAAATATAAGAGAAACTGCTTGAGAAGGAAAGAGTAAAGATAACTAGGATGAGAAGTAAGAGGGGGGAGGTGAAGACAGAGAGAGGGTATGATGGAGAGAGACGGGGGAAAGAGAGGGCTTTAAGTTGGGACTGTAGGTCATTACCTCAGCTGGACTATAAAAGGAGAGAGGTGTGAGACACCTTAGGGGCCTTGTCGCAATAAGGTGTGAGTCATGGATTCCCAGTAGAAAATGACCTCCTGAAAGAAAGCCACATTTCCTGTTTTGAAATATGAATATTCTTCATGGGAAAGGAGTTCTGAAGTGTTATTTATCCACTCTTGTAGTGTAGGTATGTGCAAGGTTTTCCACCTTCTTGCTATTAGAAATTTAGCACTGTTGAGGCCCATCTGCAATAATTTCCATCTAATTTTACACTGTTTACCCACCTTGTGATTGAGGAGTGCGGTAGTGGAGTGTAGTGTAAACGATTCCCCAAAGATTTTCTTGTAGTGTGTTTCTATATTTCCCCAAAAAGAAGCAATGTGTCCACAGCTCCACCAAATATGGGTCATGGTACCAATTTCCCCAAACCCCCTCCAGCAAGAGGCATTAGCATTGTGGTAGATTTGTTTGATCTTACTCAGAGTGAGGTACCAATGGAACATAATTTTTTTTTTTTTTTTTTTGATAGGAACAGAATTTTATGATTCAGTTCTAGTACTCTGGGGGAATGTGATGATTTGTGTGTGTTACGGAATATATTGTTCCATTGCTCCGCTGTTAAAGTTATTCCCAACTCCCTATGCCAGTGAGGTGCAAAAGATGGTAGAGAGGGGATAGAGGAGGCATCCAACAGTTTTTTAGTCAGTGACAGGGGTCTACCTGGGGAAAAGTCCAGCAAACACAACAGTTCAAAATTAGTAAGTTCTCTGAGTAAGTCTTGTTTTTATGGGGATGTACCAATTAGGTGTGTTAATTGAGCATGTTTAAGCCACGGGGAAAAATGGCCATCTGCTATGTCTGTCAAGCAAGCACGGTCTTTCAATTTGCCATTTTAAGTTAACCGCGTTAGTGGGATTGTGTGTCCAAGCCCCCCGGTTGGTAAGTCATTGGGTATAATCCCGCCAGTAAATTCCGCATTTATGGGTATCATTGGGGAATGGAGGGACGAGATCCCTTTCTGCTTATTACAAATTAGATCCCATGTTCTGAATATATGGGAATATAATGGGGAACTTTTCGTTGTTGTAGGTCTATTTGTGTGTTTGATACAACAAATTGGGCCAATTTCTTGTGTATTTAGAAGGGAGGCATCTATTGTTGCCCATGTTTTTGAGTATGGATAATCTTGCCATTCTAAGATTCTCTGGAGGACAACCGCGTGGTAATACTGTAACATTGACGGAAGTCCCATGCCCCCCAAGCCTAGAGGTAGATAGAGTCGTTTTTTGTTAATCCTGGGCTTAATGCCACCCCATATGAAAAAGTTAATTAATGCTTGGATTTGATTTAAGTAGAAGTTGGGGAGGGTGATGGGGGCCGTCTGAAGGATATAGAGGATCTGAGGGAGTGTGGTCATCTTAACCACCAAGACAAGGATTTGTCTTTCCACGTGTCAAAATATTTTCTCAATTTATGTAGTAAAGGGAGATAGTTATATTTAAATATTTTATTACTGGATGAAGAAAGGTAGATTCCCAGATACTTAATCTTGTCAAATTTTAGGTTATATGGGCAGGATGAACTAAGTCGTAAGAAAGCCCTGTGGGGCATATTGATGTTGAGGATCTCAGATTTCTGTGCATTAAACGAAAAATTTGTGTGATTACCAAAAGTCTGGAATTCCACTAACAATTGTCGAATAGATGTTTCTGGGGACGTGAGAAGGACCAGGACGTCATCCGCGTACATAGCAATCTTGTAGGAACGAGAGCCCACTTGTATACCCTTGACATCTGTATTCTTTCTAATATGTGCAGCCAATACCTCCATTGAGAATGCAAATAGGAGCGGGGACAGGGGGAATCCCTGCCTCGTTCCGTTTAGTATGTTAAAACTTTCAGAAAGGGTACCATTGTCCTTGACCCTAGCTGTGGGTTGTGTGTAAAGACTAAAGACTCTATTTATCATTTTAGGTCCCAGCCCAAGGCGTTCAAGCATAATCTTAGAAAATTCCAATCCAGTCGGTCGAACGCTTTCTCAGCATCTGTTGAAATCAGTATTGATTCTTGTTTCGACCGACTGGAGTGTACCATGAGGTACAGGACCCTAATCGTATTATCTCATGCCTCTCTTTTGGGTATGAAGCCTGATTGGTCAGTAAGGATTAATTGGAGGACAATGTTATTAATTCGTGAAGCTAAGATCTTTGCATATAGCTTAATATCTATATTAAGCAACAAGATAGGGTGATAGCTCTCAGGTCTGGTTGGTCCTTATCTGATTTTGGGATCACAATAATGTGTGTTTCTAAGGCTTGTTTGGACCAAAGTTGGTAATTATCAATGGACTGGAAGAGTGTAGTGAGATAGGGGGCTAAAAGTTGAGCAAACTGTTTGTAATAAAGACCCATAAAGCCATCAGGTCCTGGGCTTTTATGCAAAGGAAGGGATTCAATGGCAGCTAAGGTCTCCTGTATTGTTATAGGTTCTTCAAGTGCGTCCGCTAGTTTAGTGTCTAGTACTGGTAGAGCGGCATCAGCTATGTATTGTTCACTAGCCATTTCTATCTTGGACGAGGGAGGGGAGGGAAGGTTATATAGTTTACTGTAGAATGCCCTCATTTGGGCCACAATTTGGTCGTTACTCAGTAGATTATGCCCATCCTCATGTCTTAAAGAGTGTATGTATGTGTCATTCTTACGTTGTTTGAGGGTCCTGGCCAGAGGCATCCCAATTCTATTTGATTCAGAGAAGAATACTTTTTTAAGGCGGTATGCTGCGTTTTGTGCTTCTCAAAATAGTAAGTGGTTTAGGTCGTTCCTAGCCCTTCTCAGCTGTCCCATGATCAAATTATCAGAAGGGTTCCCTTTATGTTGGATCTCCAATTCACGTATCGCTTGGAGTGCAGAGGTATATGCTGTCCTATACAGGGAGTGCAGAATTATAAGGCAAGTTGTATTTTTGAGGATTAATTTTATTATTGAACAACAACCATGTTCTCAATGAACCCAAAAAACTCATTAATATCAAAGCTGAATAGTTTTGGAAGTAGTTTTTAGTTTGTTTTTAGTTATAGCTATTTTAGGGGGATATCTGTGTGTGCAGGTGACTATTACTGTGCATAATTATTAGGCAACTTAACAAAAAACAAATATATACCCATTTCAATTATTTATTTTTACCAGTGAAACCAATATAACATCTCAACATTCACAAATATACATTTCTGACATTCAAAAACAAAACAAAAACAAATCAGTGACCAATATAGCCACCTTTCTTTGCAAGGACACTCAAAAGCCTGCCATCCATGGATTCTGTCAGTGTTTTGATCTGTTCACCATCAACATTGCGTGCAGCAGCAACCACAGCCTCCCAGACACTGTTCAGAGAGGTGTACTGTTTTCCCTCCTTGTAAATCTCACATTTGATGATGGACCAGAGGTTCTCAATGGGGTTCAGATCAGGTGAACAAGGAGGCCATGTCATTAGATTTTCTTCTTTTATACCCTTTCTTGCCAGCCACGCTGTGGAGTACTTGGACGCGTGTGATGGTGCATTGTCCTGCATGAAAATCATGTTTTTCTTGAAGGATGCAGACTTCTTCCTGTACCACTGCTTGAAGAAGGTGTCTTCCAGAAACTGGCAGTAGGACTGGGAGTTGAGCTTGACTCCATCCTCAACCCGAAAAGGCCCCACAAGCTCATCTTTGATGATACCAGCCCAAACCAGTACTCCACCTCCACCTTGCTGGCGTCTGAGTCGGACTGGAGCTCTCTGCCCTTTACCAATCCAGCCACGGGCCCATCCATCTGGCCCATCAAGACTCACTCTCATTTCATCAGTCCATAAAACCTTAGAAAAATCAGTCTTGAGATATTTCTTGGCCCAGTCTTGACATTTCAGCTTGTGTGTCTTGTTCAGTGGTGGTCGTCTTTCAGCCTTTCTTACCTTGGCCATGTCTCTGAGTATTGCACACCTTGTGCTTTTGGGCACTCCAGTGATGTTGCAGCTCTGAAATATGGCCAAACTGGTGGCAAGTGGCATCTTGGCAGCTGCACGCTTGACTTTTCTCAGTTCATGGGCAGTTATTTTGCGCCTTGGTTTTTCCACACGCTTCTTGCGACCCTGTTGACTATTTTGAATGAAACGCTTGATTGTTCGATGATCACGCTTCAGAAGCTTTGCAATTTTAAGAGTGCTGCATCCCTCTGCAAGATATCTCACTATTTTTGACTTTTCTGAGCCTGTCAAGTCCTTCTTTTGACCCATTTTGCCAAAGGAAAGGAAGTTGCCTAATAATTATGCACACCTGATATAGGGTGTTGATGTCATTAGACCACACCCCTTCTCATTACAGAGATGCACATCACCTAATATGCTTAATTGGTAGTAGGCTTTCGAGCCTATACAGCTTGGAGTAAGACAACATGCATAAAGAGGATGATGTGGTCAAAATACTCATTTGCCTAATAATTCTGCACTCACTGTATGTTTTAGTAAGGAAGGCCTTATATTTTATTAGCTCACCTCGGATTACTGGTTTGTGTGCTTCCCAAAGAGTTAGAGGGGAGGTGCCGAGTGTTGCATTAAGTGTAAAATATTCCTCTAGGTGTACAGATATTTTTTGGTTAGTAGGTAATTTTTGATCATAGTGTCATCTAACCTCCAAATAAATGGAGACATAGGTGAGTTTGTCCAATTCATAGACACACTGACCATCGAATGGTCTGACCAGCTGACCGGTTCTATGTCAGAGCTATTTATTAAACCATGGAAAATGGAAATAGATGGCACCATCTATTTCCTTTTTCCATTGTTTATACAGTCCCTGGGGAGAGACTGAAAGAGGGCAGCGGTCGTTTCTTCATAAGGAGAGTATTGTTTTTAGCTCATTGTGTTAGGCATTTCGTTTGTTAACACCTGACTTTTTGCTTTACACATACCTTTGCACTATTTATTAAACCATAAGTGAGCTGGTCAACAAAGATGTAATCGATCCGTGAGTAATTGCTATGTGGATTAGAGTAAAAAGTATAGTTTTTTTCCCCCGGGTGTTTTGTGTGCCAGGTTTCTATGAGATTGAGTAAATTTGCATGAACACTCGAGATTGCTTTTGAGGTAATTTCACTACGACCAGCGGAGCATTCAAGAGCAGGTTCCAGTGGTAAATTCAGGTCACCAGCTAAGATAAGAGACCCCTTTTGTAGTTGTAAGAGTTTATGGGTGATAGTATTAATGAACCTGTCTTGTTTAGTGTTTGGTGTATATATGTTGACTAATGTTACTGGTCTGTTTTTAATTAAACCCACCAAAATAATCCATCTACCCCCCGGGTCGGAATCAACTGATATTAATTGAAATGGCGTGGATCTGTGTATTAGAATACACACTCCTCCCCTTTTCTTAGAGTCAGAAGCAAAGTGTCCCACTGGAAAGTCCTTGCTGGCAAATCTAGGGGGTTGTAGTTTAGAAAAATGTGTCTCCTGACAGAAGGCATTATGTGATTTTGATCTTCTGAACCAGGAGAGAGCAACCGAACGTTTAGTCGGTGAATTCAACCCCTTGACATTCAAAGTGATCAAATTAAGTGGTTGTGGTCTCATGAGTGGGTGTGTGTCTATTAATTATCATAAGTAGATACAACAGAGTAACATGTGTTAAGTGTTTGAGGCCCATAATGGGAGGAATTTTACTCACCATTGCACTGTTCACCAGATAGAGCATATGAGTCCAGCTGGGTCGAGAGGGAGACAGTAGGAGAGAAAGAAGTGTAGGGGGTAAAGAAAAAGCGGTTCTCAGGAGATGAGTCCTTGCACTGTGATAACATAAGCATAATGTTAACATATTAACCAATATAACAATTATAACAATTATAACAAAACATAGCCATAGAGAATCTCTATGGTACAGGAGAAAACTGAGAGGAAACAAGTGGAAGCTACAGCTTTTGGTAGCTAGTCGGCTCATGGTAATGAGACCGGATAAGGCAATAGTTGGTTACTGGATTGCTAAAGTTGTGTTACTATTCAACGAGAAAGGGGAGAAAGGGAAGGGGAAGATGGGGGAGGGGAAGGAAGGGGAGGAGGAAGGGAGAGAAAAAGGAGGGGAGGGGAAGAAGGGTGAGGGAAGGGAGGGAAGGAAGGTAAAGGGAATAGGAGTGGAAAGTAGGAAAGGGGGTATGCCAATGGAGGGGGGGGGGGTGAGAAGATAAAGCAGGAGGGGAGGGGAAGGGGGGGAAGAGACAGTAAAGGAAGGGGTAAAAAGGGAGGGGGTCAAGACTGGCAAAACAAATATTGACAGATTACATCTAGTTAAGTTGCACACAAAATAATTGAATTATACTTGCACGTAGGTTGACAGGCCTAATAGGAATTGGCCAGCATTGAACCATAGAACAAAGTTAGTTGGTTTGTCCATTGGAAGTTGAAGAAACCATGTGTTGCTTCTATGAAAGGCAACAATGGTGTGACGGTATTCGTTAAAGTGAACCCTTGTGTATATTCAGAAGGGGAGTCACATATTAGGGCATAAAAAAAAACATATCTTCATCTTTTATCTTCAAGTGACTTGCGATGAGGATGCAGTGTGGGCAGCGGCCACTACACCAGTACTGGTCTTTTTCTTTCGCCTGTAAGGGACTGATGTCCATTCCTGATGGTGTAACTTGGGTTGTCCTGTATTTTGGGTGTCTTTCAGCGACGGAAGGGATGGTTTTCGGATTTGTAGTTGAGAACAAAAATCATCTAGGTCTTCGGGATTTATGTAAGAGAATGTCTTGTTGTCCTTCATTACCTTCAGACAAAAAGGGAAACCCCATCTGTACGGGATACCTAATTCTCTGAGATGGATGGTGAGGTATCTTATTTCTCTCCTCTTGGCCAGGGTCAGCTGGCAGAGGTCTGCATAGACTTGTAAATGATGTCCTTCAAATTGAAGAGGAGATTTTTTCCATGCCGCTGAAAGAATATTTTCTTTGTCTCTGAAGCTTTCAAATTTAAGAATGATGTCCCTAGTGGGTGCAGTATCCTTGTGTTGTGGCCTGAGGGCCCGATGATATCTATCTAGAGGGTATTCAACAGTCTCTGTATTGTCTAGTAAGGTATTGAACAGTTTTTGGAGATAGGGTAGTAACTCTGAGGTTTTGACCGACTCGGGGATTCCCCGGATTCTTATATTCTGCCTCCTTCCTCTATTGTCAAGGTCTTCGACCTGTTCCTGTAGTTGTTGTATCATAGTAGAGTTACAGGAGGTTTGTTTGATTTGGAGATCTAGTATCTTGTCAGTCTGCATTGCGTCTTCCTCCAACTGAACTATGCGATTTCCAATATCACTAATTTCTTTTTTGACTTCTGAGAGGCTGGTTTTAATCATTTTGCTTACTTGACCGATAAAGTTATCAAAGTCCTCTTTGGATGGTAAGGCTTTAAGGTCTGCTTTGGTTATAGGCATATCATTTTCAGACCCCTCTTCTTGAACTGACATATCTATTGGTGTCACGTTTGTCTTGTCTGTGAGGGCTGACATTCCGCAATCTGCAGTCCTAAAAAAGTTGTGCACTTTAGTAACGTTAGTGCCAGGTTGTTTGGAGCCCTAGGCACATTTTCTGACAGACATAGTACCGTCTGTGCTGAAGAAACCCAGTCAGCTTCTTACAGGGAGTATACTTTGCACCAAGAAATGAGTGGATGCTAGTTTATGTAGCACTGATGGGTTAAAGTTCTGTGCAGACAAGAGTAAACATGCTTTTATTATACTTGCTGCGTGTGAGGTAAGCCCAAAATGGCGCTATATTTGACCCCTTATCTGCGTAGGATATTAAAAGGAGACGCAACACAGATTTCCTGCATGAGTGAGGCTTTATTGCTTTAAGTTCCAAAGATACACCAGTGCTTCTGTTTAGCAAACAATAAAAAGATGGACATCTATGTTTGGCAAGTGTACTGTGTCACAAATGTGTGGTCAAAAAGCTGGTATTGTGTACTCACAGCCATCAGTTAATCGGATGCGCCTCCCATGGTCATGAAATAACTATGTTTTAAAAGATGGTCTCTTGCATGCTCTCAGCAATCTGTGCATTTATCGGAAACACAGATGCTGTTCATTTCTTGTGTTGTTTGCAGAGTAGCGCTCTGTCTCAGTGACCCTGCTTCCTCAGCGTGATAGGCCATGTGGCGTAGGTAGATAGTCCAAGCCGTAGCGTGCTTTACTGGAAGGGCTTTCAGGGAACTATCTGATCCCCGGCAGCTAGAGTGCTATATCCAACATCTGGTGGGCAGATTATTATAATCCTGTGCTTAAAAAGCTGAATGTGAGCCGAACAGACTCCGGAGCTCTGTTAGCCTGCGACCATCTTGGGCGCCGGTTAGCTCCGCCCCAATTTATCTTATTTTTAACGTAAAAAGTTTATGCGTGAACCTTCACTTACACTATCTGCTTTTTTCGAGCTCATCTTTAGTGTTAGGTGGCACAGTGAAGGTTACCTTGAGAAAGGCCCATGTGAGGGCCAAAATGTTGGGAACCCTTTCTAATAAATGGATATACACTTTCAAAGAATATGATTCCTGAGTTTTGATTGCAAAGCATTTATAAATCTGGAAACTCTGGACCACAATATGGTCATCTGTCTTAATTACACATTGAAGTACTATCTTTAAGCCTTAGTTTTTTTCCTCCAAGTAATTTTAATTTATTTGACACAGTGGTTGATTTAAATAGGTTTGTAAGATTACTAGTACTTAAGAAACATTTTTTAGGAGCTCAAAATAAACAACAGGGAAAAGTTGAAAATAAAGTGTGTGTTTTGGATAAGGGTACTTTAGATTTCACTGATGAATGTGCAATATTGGATCTCTAATCTTTAGATAAGGAGAATAAGAACACAGACTCTCAGATTAACAGAGGAATGGTTGTTATGAGCACTATGAAAGGGAAAGGGGGGGCAAGGTAGTGGTTCTTAATAGAGATGACTACCTGAAGGAGGCAGACAGACAACTTTCTGACATACAAGTATATGAGAAGCTGATGAATAATCCTATACACCGATTTAGAACAGAATTGGATAAAATCCTAGACAGGGCTCTTAATAACGATGTCAGTACAAAGAACAATTTTGATTTTTTTATGTGTTGACCATTCCAAAACAGCAATTTTTTTTTTAAAAAAAAGTGTATTATTATAACTGTGTTAGGTATGCAAAACTGGGGAATAGGTAATAAAGGGATTATCTATCTTTTTAAACAACAAAAATTCTGGTGTTGACTCTCCCTTGAAGATCAAAGTGAATGTGCTTGTTTCCCAGAAAAACTGTACTTGTGCCAAGTAATCTCTTTTCCCTTTATATACGTATGCCATTTGTTCTAATTTCAAGGTGTGGCTTACTAGATTAAGCCAAAAAGTTTTTAGTGCACTCTAAACTTTTACTAGATAAGCACATGGATTGCTATTAACATGCTCATTATTCTTGTACTAGTGGAAAAGCCTGCCCAGAGGGCAGTCTATTGTGGTGACGGAACCACTGAACCATGCTGCCATTTTCGGAAGGACAGTCTATTGTAGTGACTGAACTACCCTGCCATTATGCTTACGCTGCATCCAGGTGGATTCTTTCATTACCCTGCCATTTTCAGAATCAACCTGGATGCAGCGTGGATTCTTTCACCACCCCTTTTGCTCTCCCCGCTCTCTTTTACTCTCCATACCCCCTATCTTTTGCTCTCTCTCCCCCCTCCCTTTTGCCCTATCTCCCCCCTCTCTTTTGCTCTTTCTCCCCTCTCTTTTGCTCTCTCTCTCCCCTCTCTTTAGCTCTCTCTCCGCTATATTTTGCTCTCTCTCCACTCTCTTTTGCTCTCTCTCTCCACTCTTTTGCTCTCTTTCTCCACTCTCTTTTGCTCTCTCTCTCCCCCTCTCTTTTGCACTCTCTCCCCCTCTATGTTGTGCTCTCACTCTCCACCCTCTCTTTTGCTCTTTCTCTCCCCCCTCTTTTGCTCTCTCTCCCACCTCTCTTTTGCTCTCTCTCTCCACCCTCTCTTTTGTTCTCTCTCTCCCCCTCTCTTGCTCTCGCTCCCCCCTCTATTTTGCTCTCCCTCTCACCCCTCTCTTGCTCTCTCTCTCTCGCCCCCCTCTCTTTTGCTCTCTCCCCCTCTCATTGCACTCTCCCCCCTCTCTTTTGCTCTCTCCCCCTCTCTTTTGCTCTCTCCCCCCTCTCTTTTGCTCTCTCTCTCTTACCCTCTCTTTTGCTCTCTCTCTTACCCTCTCTTTTGCACTCTCCCCCCTCTCTTTTGCGCTCTCACTCTCCCCCCTCTCTTTTGCTCTCTCCCACCTCTCTTTAGCTCTCTCTCTCCACCCTCTCTTTTGCTCTCTCTCACCCCTCTCTTGCTCTCTCTTCCCCCTCTCTTTTGCTCTCTCCCCCTCACTTTTGCGCTCTCCCCCACACTTTTGCTCTCTCCCCCTCGTTTGCTCTCTCCCCCTCTCTTTTGAACTTTTCCCACCTCTCTTTTGATCTCTCCCCTCTTTTGCTCTCTCTCCCCCCTCTCTTTTGCTCTCTCTCCCCCTCTCTTTTGTGCTCTCTCCTCCCTCTTTTTTTCTCTCACCCCCTCTCTTTTGTGCTCTCTCTCAGCCCCTCTCTTTTGCTCTCTCTTCCCTCTCTTGCTTTCTCCCCTCTTTTGCTCTCTCTACCCCCTCTCTTTTGCTCTCTCCCCTTCTCTTTTGCTCTCTCTCCCCCTCTCTTTTGCTCTCTCTCCCCATCTCTTTTGCATTCTCCCCCCCCCTCTTTTTTGCTCTTTCCCCCTCTCTTTTGTTCTCTCTCCCCCTCTTGTTTGCGCGATCTCCCCCCTATTTTTTGCTCTCTCCCTCTCTTTTGCACTCTCTCCCCCCCTCTTTTTTGCTCTCTCCCCCTCTCTTTTCCTCTGTTGCTCTCCCCCTCTCTTTTGCACTCTCTCCCCCCCTCTTTTTTGCTCTCTCCCCCCTCTCTTTTCCTCTGTCTCTCTCTCCCTCTCTTTTGCTCTCTCTCCCCTCTCTATTTCGCTCTCCCCCCTCTCTTTTGCGCTCTCTTACCCTCTCTTTTGCTCTCTCTCCCCCTTCTCTTTTGCTCTCTCCCCCTCTCTCTTTTGCTCTCTCCCCCTCTCTTTTGCTCTCTCTCCACCCTCTATTTTGCACTTTCTCCCCTTTCTTTTACTCTCTCCCCCCTCTCTTTTGTGCTCTCTTTCTCACCCCTCTTTTGCTCTCTCTCACCCTCTGTCTTTTTCTCTCTCTCTCTCTCCCCCCCCTCTCTTTTGCTCTCTCTCTCCCCCTCTCTTTTGCACTCTCTCTCTCCCCCTCTCTTTTGCACTCTCTCTATCTCACCCTCTCTTTTGTGATCTCTCTCTCCCCCTCTCTTTTGCGCTCTCTCTCCCCCCTCTCTTTTGCACTCTCTTCCCCCTCTCTTTTGCTCTCTCTCTCCCCTCTCTTTTTCTCTCTCTCCCCCTCTCTTTTGCTCTCTCTCTCTTCCCCTCTCTTTTGCTCTCTGTCCCCCTCTCTTTTGCTCTCTCTCTCCCCCTCTCTTTTGCGCTCTCTCTCTTCCCTTCTTTTGCACTCTCTCTCTCCCCCTCTTTTGCGCTCTCTCTCCCCCCTCTCTTTTGCGCTCTCTCTCCTCCCTCTCTTTTGCACTCTCTCTCCCCCTCTCTTTTGCTCTCTCTCTCCCCCTCTCTTTTGCTCTCTCTCCCCCCTCTCTTTTGCGCTCTCTCTCTCCGCCTTCTCTTTTGTGCTCTCTCTCTCCCCCCTTCTTTTGCGCTCTCTCCCCTCTCTTTTACACTCTCTCTCTCCCCCTCTTTTGCGCTCTCTCTCCCCCTTTCTTTTGTGTTCTCTCTCCCCCCTCTCTTTTGCTCTCTCTCTCCCCCCTCATTTTTTCTCTCTCTCCCCCTCTCTTTTGCTCTCTCTCTTCCCCTCTCTTTTGCTCTCTCTCCCCCTCTTTTGCGCTCTCTCTCTTCCCCTCTCTTCTGCACTCTCTCCGCCCTCTCTTTTGCGCACTCTCTCTCCCTTCTTCTTTTGCACTCTCTCCCCCTTTCTTTTGCGCTCTCTCTCTACCCCTCTTTTGTGCTCTCTCTGCCCCCTCTCTTTTTCTCTCTCTCCCCCTTTTTGCGTTCTCCCCCTCTCTTTTGCACTCTCTCTCCCCCCTCTCTTTTTCTCTCTCCCCCTCTCTTTTGCTCTCTCTCTCCCCCCTCTCTTTTGCTCTCTATCCCCCTCTCTTTTGCTCTCGCTCTCTCACCCCTCTCTTTTGCTCTCTTTCTCCCCTCCCTCTCTTTTATTCTCTCCCCCCTCTATTTTGCTCTCTCTCTCACCCCCTCTCTTTTGCTCTCTCCCCCCTCTCTTTTGCTCTCTCTCTCTCACCCCCTCTCTTTTGCTCTCTCTCCTCCCCCTCTCTTTTGCTCTCTCTCCTCCCCCTCTCTTTTGCTCTCTCTCCTCCCCCTCTCTTTTTCTCTCCCTCTCCCCTCTTTTTTGCTCTCCCTCGCCCCTCTTTTTTGCTCTATTTCACCCTTCTCTATCTCCCCCTCTTTTGCTCTCTCTTACCCCTCTTGTGCGCTCTCATGCAGACAGCCATGGCTGCTCCCGCCCCGGCCCCGCCTATCATGCCCCACCCCATCACGCCCAGCCTGCTCCTTTCACACCCCGGCTCCATCTCTGTCATGTCTGGTTCCACCCCCTCCACCCAGTCATGCCCCGGCCATGCCCAATCACATCCGGTTCCACCCCTTCACGCCCGGTCGCCCACGTTAATGGATCAGGTTTCTAGGTCAGTTTGCCCACACACTTCCACCAGCAGAAGATTATTACAGACGGTGACACACACAGTGTCAACATCTGTAACGATTAGGCATCTGGCCATATATGCAGCTGAGAGTTGGAGCTCCTGAAGCTGTCTCTCTCTGAGGTGGCTACACGCGCATCCAACATTCCTTTGAGGATGCTGGCGCAACTGCAGATGGTGACGGACATTACAAATAGTGATGTTGCAAACTGTTTGCCGGAGAACAGTTCCCGGCGAACATAGCTTGTTCGCGTTCGCCGCTGCGGGCGAACATATGCGATGTTCGATCCGCCCCCTATGTGTCATCATTGAGGAAACTTTGACCCTGTATCTCACAGCCTTCTGACACATTTGAGCCAATCAGCAACAGACACTCCCTCACAGACCCTCCCAGCTCCTTGGCAGCAGCCATTTTAGATTCATTACGATCTTGCTTTTTTAGTGAGAGGAGGTTTAGTGTTGCTGCTGCTGACATTATAGGGAAATAGATAGCTAGGCTAGTGTATTTAGTGTTCACTACAGTCCTGAAGGACTCATCTCATCTCTGCTGTAAGGACAGCACCCCAAAAAGCCCTTTTTAGGGTTATAACTTCAGTCGGTTTTTTGGGTTTTTTTTTTTGTAATTTTATTTGCATTTGCCTGGCTTTCAGCCTGTGTGTGAGGCTCACAGCATATACTGTGATTAGTGCCACCACTGATATCTGCTTAACATTAGTGTATTAACCAACCTTTTAAATCATTTTGCTAGTGTAATCTAATTTCATTTTCTATCAGGCCTGTGTCTCAGGCTCACACAGCATATACTGTGGTTAATTGCTCTGTGCCAGCCACCACTCATATCTGCTTAACATTAGTGTAAATTTAAACAACAAAACTTTTAAATCATTTTGCTAGTGTAATCTAATTTCATTTTCCATCAGGCCTGTGTGTCAGGCCCACATCATATAGTGTGATTAATAGCTCTTTTTTTCCACCACTTATATCTGGTGTAACATTAGTGTAAATTTAAAAAAAAAATTTTTTTACATCAGTCCTCTTCTAGTGTTATTTAATTTTAGTTGCCAGGCCAGCCTGGCTGCCATTAGTGCCAGCCTGTGTGTCAGGCTGCCAGCATATACTGTGCCTACTTCCATCCTCAGTGCCAGTCCACCACTCCTATCTGGTGTAACATTAGTTTAAATTTTACATCAGTCTTCTAGTGTTATTTAATTTTAGTTGCCAGGCCAGCCTGCCACTAGTGCCAGCCTGTGTGTCAGGCTGCCAGCACATACTGTGCCTACTTCTATCCTGAGTGCCATCACTCCTATCTTTGTAACATTAGTGTAACTTTTTTTTAAAAAACTTTTACATCAGTCTGCTATTGTTATTTAATTGCAGTTGCCTGTCTGCCAGCGTGTGTGCCAGGCCCACTTTCAAACTAGTGCCACGAATCTTATATTTGTTATAACAGTAGTGTAAATATTTTAAATAAAAACTTTTTTGACTGTGAATCATCAGTCTGCTAGTGCAATTGAATTGCAGTTGTCTGCCTGCCAGCGTGTGTGCCAGGCCCACTTGCCAACTAGTGCCACCAATCATATTTGTTATAACAGTATTGTAAATATTTAAAATAAAAACTTTTTTGACTGAGAAACATCAGTCATCTAGTGTAATCTAATTGAAGTTGCCTTCCTCCCAGCGTGTGTGCCAGGCCCACTTGCCAACTAGTGCCACCAATCATATTTGTTATAACAGTTGTGTAAATATTTAAAAAAATATTTTTTGACTGTGAAACAGCAGTCTGCTAGTGTAATCTAATTGAAGTTGCCTTCAATGTATCTATCTATCTATCAAATCTATCTATCTCGTGGTTGTGCAAATGGACTGTTTGCGGTTGTTTGCGGTGCGTTAAACGGGGAGTTTGGTCCGTCACTGTGAAGCGGGGGTAACCCTTACACTACCTGATCGATACAACATCATACCTGATGTTTTAAAGCACGTTATTCCAAACAATTTAGGAATGTTAGGTGATTTAGGCCCTTTATGGGTTGAAACCAGACTCTGTATCAACTATGTAATTTTCCGTGGGAGTTTTGCCATGTATCCCCCTCCGGTATGCCACAGTCCAGGTGTTAGTCCACTTGAAACAACTTTTCCATCACTATTGTGGCCAGAAAGAGTCCTTGTGGGTTTTAAAGTTCGCCTGCCTATTGAAGTCAATGGCGGTTCGCAAACATTTGCTGAAGTTCGAGTCCGCCGTTCGCGAACCTAAATTTTTAGGTTCGCGACATCACTAATTACAAACACAATTATAGTATAGATTACAAGTGTTGAGATGAGTTTTGCTCGAGCAAAATCTAAAGTACTGCATGAAAATGTAGAGCTTTTTAAGACCTGAACTATTAGTATTAATAAAAATCTGTTAAAATCTGACAGCGCTCAACCTTGTGTCTGTAGCTCCTAGTATTGTGGGTACCAGCGCCCCCAAAAAGGTGAATGTAGTGCTAAAAATAAATACACAGAGCGCCTCCTAAAAGGCTAAGACACTAGTAGTGACAAGATTATTTAAATAAAATATGTTGAAATTCTATAGGGGTATATAAAATATTTTATAAGCTACTTATAGCTAAAATATACAAACAAGATACAAAAGTGGATCCACTTAAAATTAACAATAAAATATGCATATATCTATATAAAAAACAATAATACAATTGTGGTTAAAAACCACAACAAAACTTAATCACAAAATAAATTACAATAAAACAGCTGTTAACTGATAAGCTGGTTGATGGTTGGATAAAAAATATAAATATATAAAAACATCAATTTACTGAGTGGGTGTCCATAAATATGTAGGTCCCAAACTTTAAATTCTTTCCAGAGAGTGAATGTCCAATATGAAGATTCTATTTTAAAACAATTATCCATCATTTCACCGTTTATCAAGGGATATATAAGAAGTGTGTAAAAAAAGAAAAACTTCAATAATTTCAAAAATTATTGTGAGTACCCAAAAAATCCTGAAAAGATGATGTGATGAAGTGGACGTGAATAATCAAAAATGTGTGTACACAAAAATGAAAAATGAAAAAAGAAAAAGGAAAAAATTTGAAAAAATAATCCAAATGAATATTTAGGATGTGTTAAAGTGAATAACACACTTATAAAGTGACCCTTATGTGAATACAAGATGTGAAGAGATGCTCCTAAAAAGTAATTCCTGCGTGTAAACAATGAAAAAATACAGAAATGGATCCTATGTCTCAGGGATCAATTCATTCAAAGATATACCTGTAATAAAACAAATATAACATAGTGCAAAACTGCTATTCAAACTTAGTCAGTAATTGAAAAGAAGCTTACCATATATGTCAACGCGTTTCGGCCCTAAGAACTGGGCTTAGTAGAGGTTATTTTTTACTTCCAGGTCATCAGGAACAGGAAGTAGAGGTTATTTTTTGGCGCCAAAACAACACTGGCACTTATTGGCCAGTAATAGCTATAAAAAGAGCTATCATGCTAATCCATCTATAGTCTTGATAAAGGCCCAGTTCTTAGGGCCGAAACGCGTTGACATATATGGTAAGCTTCTTTTCAATTACTGACTAAGTTTGAATAGCAGTTTTGCACTATGTTATATTTGTTTTATTACAGGTATATCTTTGAATGAATTGATCCCTGAGATATAGGATCCATTTCTGTATTTTTTCATTGTTTACACACAGGAATAACTTTTTAGGAGCGTCTCTTCACATCTTGTATTCACATAAGGGTCACTTTATAAGTGTGTTATTCACTTTAACACATCCTAAATATTCATTTGGATTATTTTTTCAAATTTTTTCCTTTTTCTTTTTTCATTTTTGTGTACACACATTTTTGATTATTCACGTCCACTTCATCACATCATCTTTTCAGGATTTTTTGGATACTCACAATAATTTTTGAAATTTGATTTGAAAACCACTACGTTTTTCTTTTTTTACACACTTCATCATTTCACCGTTTATCGAGGGATATATAAGGATAATTGTTTTAAAATAGAATCTTCATATTGGACATTCACTCTCTGGAAAGAATTTAAAGTTTGGGACCTACATATTTATGGACACCCACTCAGTAAATTGATGTTTTTATATATTTATATTTTTTATCCAACCATCAACCAGCTGTTTTATTGTAATTTATTTTGTGATTAAGTTTTGTTGTGGTTTTTAACCACAATTGTATTATTGTTTTTTATATAGATATATGCATATTTTATTGTTAATTTTAAGTGGATCCACTTTTGTATCTTGTTTGTATATTTTAGCTATAAGTAGCTTATAAAATATTTTATAGGCCCCTATAGAATTTCAACATATTTTATTTAAATAATCTTGTCACTACTAGTGTCTTAGCCTTTTAGGAGGCGCTCTGTGTATTTATTTTTAGTATTAGTATTAATAATATAACACAGTGCTACATGAAGAACTTCGCTACTTGCACATCGGCCTTGCTCACCCTCAGCTCACAGCCCCTATAGAGGTTTAACTCCAAAACAGAAGCTCTATTGATTTCACTCAAGCAATGTTAATGCACAATAGCATCTAGACCTATTTATTCATCATGTTTACTTTGCTAGAGATATAAAAAATGTTAATTCCATTCAAAACCATTCAAAATATTTTTTAGAAAATTATTATATCAATATCTATCTATCGTCTATCATCTATCTATCAATCTATCTATCTATCTATCTATCTATCTATCTATCTATCTGTCTGTCTATCTATCTATCTATCTATCTATATTTCTATTAATACACACAGTTGCAATAAACACTACCTGTGTGTCTGACTGTCTATCTATATTTCTACTAATGCACACAGTTGAAATAAATACAATCTTGTCATAAGTCTTCAAAAATGACATAAAATAGCCAAACTTCTACATAACCTAGTACATTTTGAAATGCCTCTAAAGGTTACAAAAATGCTTTCCAGCACAATTTCCTATGGGCTGCTTGACTGGAATGACTGTCAGCAACCTTATTTGATGATCCTTCAGTCGCAGACATGCTCAGCGAACTGATGAACAGTTGAAATCACTGGAGTGAGTTTAGCAGCAATTGACATCTCTTGTGGGTATCATTCAAAGTTTTCTGTTATAACTGTACACTAAGAAAAAATAGGGATATCACAAAATGTTTAAGTCTTTTCAGAACATGCAAACAAACAATTATCCATATACGATCACTAACCACTAAACAGCACAGTTGCTTGAAATCCTCAACAACATAATGTTTTATCACAGATAAGCTTTTAAAAATAATTACATAAAGGAATTGGTCTGAAACTTGATCTCTCCTTTTCTACATACCTTGATCTCTTCTTTGAAATATTCAGAATTTTAAAGATTCTATTAATCTTACCTTCAGAGGAATATATTTGTTAACATCTTATTCCGTCCCAAAGGTGACACTTTTTAGAGTTTATCTTCAACATAAAATGACTTGCTACATACAATGTTTTTTTTAAAGTATCTGAGATATGTAAAACTATCCTTGAATGGAGAAAATAGGCTCCTTAGTTCTTAGTTTTAAAATGAAAAGGTCAAGATTTTTTTATACTAAAATTCAGAATTTATGTTATATATATATATATATATAAATATAAATACATTTGTGTGTGTGTTTGTATGTATAGATATAAATAAATTTGTGTGTATAGATATAGATATAAATAAATTTGTGTGTATAGATATAGATATAAATAAATTTTGTTTATAGATATAGATATAAATAAATTTGTGTGTATAGATATAGATATAAATAAATTTGTGTGTATAGATATAGATATAAATAAATCTGTGTGTGTTTGTAGATGTAGATATAGATATAAATAAATGTGTGTGTATAGATATAGATGCAGATATAGATATAAATAAATTTGTGTGTATAGATATAGATGTAGATATAGATATAAATAAATTTGTGTGTATAGATATAGATATAAATAAAGTTGTGTGTGTGTTTGTAGATGTAGATATAGATATAAATAAATTTGTGTATATAGATATAGATGTAGATATAGATATAAATAAATTTGTGTGTATAGATATAGATGTAGATATAGATATAAATTTGTGTGTATAGATATAGATATAAATAAATTTGTGTGTATAGATAGATATAGATATAGATATAGATATAAATAAATTTGTGTATGTGTTTGTAGATGTAGATATAGATGTAGATCTAAATAAATTTGTGTGTATAGATAGATAGAGATAGAGATAGATAGATAGATATAGATAGATATAGATAGATATAGATAGATATAGATAGATATCAAAATAACAAGAGTATTGCATTGAGCAATGATACTTTTTTAATTGGATTAACTATACATTTATAAGTTGACAAGCTTTCGGAAGAGTTCCTTCCTTTATCAAGTCTGAAGCAATACTGTGGCTAGTATGTGGCCATTATTGCTTCAGACTTAATAAAGGAAGGAACTCTTCCAAAAGCTTGTCAACTTATAAATGTATAGTTAGTCCAATAAAAAAAGTATCATTGCTCAATGCAATACTCTGGACTAACACGGCTACTCCAATCAACGTGTATATATATATATATTTATATATATATATATATATATATATATATATATATATATATATATATATATATATATTTATATATATATTTATACATACTGTGGCTCTTATCTGCCGTCAATATCTATGTTTCTATGTATAAAGGATAGATGATGATAGATAAATAGATAGATAGATAGATAGATAGATAGATAGATGATAGAGAAAGAGTGAAAGATAACAAGTTGTACTTTAGCTCGATTGAATATAGTGCTGTAAAATTTATAGACATTTGAGACAATGAGGCCTATTTATCAAGCCATCAACCGCAAATACGCTGGAATTCTGCAGCGTAATTGTGGCGAGCTTGATTCGCCCCATTTATCAAAGCCTACAAACCGGCAAAAGTTGAAATCTGTGACGTAACATACGATTTGTCGGTCTCAGTCCGACACAGATCGATGCTTACGACATTACACATGTTCCGAATACAAATTTGGCACTATCTGACAACTTTTGCTAGTTAACAAATATCTACCAGGTACGCTCGCCACTATTCCGGCCCAGCATACCTGGTTTTCAATCCGCCGCCCTGGAGGCCGCGCATGCCATATGAATCAATGGGAGTCTGAAAGCAGGGAAAGCTCATGTTCGCTGCTGCCCGATATCCCATTGATTTCTATGGGAGAATAAAATTTATGTTTACACCTAACACCCTAACATGTACCCCAATCCTAAACACCCCTAATCTGCCGCCCCATACAATGCCGCCACCTACATTATACTTATTAACCCCTAATCTGCCGCCTCCAACATCACTGCCACCTACATGATACTTATTAACCCCTAATCTGCCGCCCCGACACCGCCGCCACCTACATTGTACTTATTAACCCCTATTCCGCCGCTCCCGGACCCCGCCATCACCTACATAATGTTATTAGCCCCTATCCCGCCACTCCCGGAGCCCACTGCAACTAAATAAATGTATTAACCCCTAAACCCCTGGCCTCCCACATCACTAGCACTTACTAAGCTTATTAACCCCTAAACCGCCACCCCCCAAATTGCCATAAACAAAATTAACCTATTAACCCCTAAACCTAACAACCCGCTAACTTTACATTAAAATTACAACATCCCTATCTTATAATAAATTTAAACTTACCTTTAGATTTAAATTAAACTATATTAAACTAATAATTAACCTACCCTAACTGTTATACTAAAATTACATTAAACTACAAATTAAATTAAATATATTGCATAGTTAAAAACCTAACCCTACTCAAATAATTTCAATTTACTATTAAAAATTACAAAGTTACAAAAAACTAACAACTAAGTTACACAAAATAACAAACACTAAGTTACACAAAATAAAAATACATTATCAAATATTTAAACTAATTACACCTAATATAAGAGCCCTATGAAAATAAAAAGCCCCCCCCAAAATTAAAAAAAACCCTAGCCTACAATTAACTACCAATGGCCCTTCAAAGGACCTTTTGCGGGGCATTCCCCCAAATAAATCAGCTCTTTTACCTGTAAATAAAAAATACAAATACCCCCCAACAGTAAAACCCACCACCCACAAAACCCCGCAAATAAAAATCTAATCTAAAAAACCTAAGCTTCTCATTGCCCTAAAGCCGAAGCCGGCAGAAGTCTTCATCCAAGCGGGCTGAAGTCTTCATCCAGATGGCATCTTCTATCTTCATCCATACAACGTAGAGCGGCTCCATCTTCAAGACATCCGGTGCAGAACATCCTCTTCAATTGATATCTTCTTTACAATGAGGTTTTCCTTTAAATGACGTCATCAAAGATGGCGTCCCTTAGATTCTGATTGGCTGATAGAATTCTATCAGCCAATCGGAATTAAGGTTGAAAAAAATCTGTTCGGCTGTTGCAATCAGCCAATAGGATTGAGCTTTCATCCTATTGGCTGATCCAATCAGCCAATAGGATTGAGCTCGCATTCTATTGGCTATTCCAATCAGCCAAAGAATGCAAGCTCAATCCTATCAGCCAATCAGAATCTAAGGGATGCCATCTTGGATGACGTCATTTAAAGGAACCTTCATTCGGAATAAGACGTCGTAAGAAGAGGATGCTCTGCGCCCGATGTCTTGAAGATGAAGCCACTCCGCGCCAGATGGATGAAGATAGAAGATGCCATCTGGATGAAGACTTCTGCCCGGTTGGATGAAGACGTCGGCCTGCTTGGATGAAGACTTCTGCCGGCTTTGATGAGGACTTCAGCTTCGTTGAGGATGGATGTCGACTCTTCAGAAACTGTAAGTGGATCTTCTGGGGTTATTGTTAGGTATTTTTAAGGGTTTATTGTGTGGGTTTTAATTTTAGATTAGGATTTGGGCTTTTGAAAAAGAGCTAAATGTCCTTTTAATGACAATGCCTATACAAATGCCCTTTTCAGGGCAATGGGGAGCTTAGGTTTTTTTAGATTAGGTTTTAATTTGGGGGGTTGGTTGTATGGGTGGTGGGTTTTACTGTTGGGGCGGTATTTGTATTTTTTATTTACATGTAAAAGAGCTGATTTATTTGGAGCAATGCCCCGCAAAAGCCCTTTTAAGGGCCATTGGTAGTTTATTGTAGGCTAGGGTTTTTTTTATTTTTTGGGGGGGCTTTTTATTTTCATAGGGCTCTTAGATTAGGTGTAATTAGTTTAAATATTTGATAATTTTATTTTTTTATTTTGTGTAACTTAATGTTTGTTATTTTTTGTAACTTAGTTGTTAGTTTTTTGTAACTTTGTAATTTTTAATAGTAGATTTAAATTATTTAAGTATGGTTAGGTGTTTAAATATGTTATATAGTTAATTTAATTTGTAGTTTAATGTAATTTTAGTATAACAGTTAGGGTAGGTTAATTATTAGTTTAATATAGTTTCATGTAAATTTAGTATAAAAGTTAGGGTAGGTTAATTAATACAAGAAAGGATTCAGTGCAGGACTGAAAAGGAGTGTACATACATAGCACTCAACAACTTTTTAATTAATAGTTTAATTTAAATCTAAAGGTAAGTTTTAATTTATTAAAAGTTAATTTAGTTTATGGCGATGTGGGGGGCTGGCGGTTCAGGGGTTATTAGGTTTAGTAAGTGGTAGTGATGTGGGAAGCCAGAGGTTTAGGGGTTAATACATTTAGTTAGTTGCGGCGTGGTCCGGGAGCGGCGGAATAGGGGTTAATAAGTTTATTAGAGTTGCAGAAGTGTCAGGGAGCAGCGGGATAGGGATAATAACTTTATTTAGTTGCGGTGGGCTCAGGGAGTGGCAGGATGGGGGTTAATACATTTATTAGAGTTGCGGTGCACTCTGGGAGTGACGGAATAGGGGTTAATAACTGTATTAAAGTTGCGGCGGGGTTGGGGAGTGGCAGGATAGGGGTTAAACATTTTAGTATAGTGGCAGTGTTTAGTGACAGGGTATAAATAAAGCTGGGAAAATGCCGAATAGCAGCGAGATCGATGACTGTTTAGTTAACAACAGTCCGCTGCTCATCGCCCCGTACTTGGTGCGCAGCTTTTTGACAGCTTTTTTATATAAATATGGAGAGTGTATTCAGGTCTGCGGCAGCGATGTTAGGCGATGTCAGGCGAGCGTATTAGTGCCTTCGAATGCAAGAAAGTTGACTTCTTGATAAGTAGGCTTCCTAAAGTAAACAATTATCGCTTGCCAGTTTGAATAACAAAACACATAGGGCTAGGTTACAAGTGAGGTGCAAACTGTTTTACGGAAGCAATATTGTCTATTCCACAAGCTTTTTTAATTGCGCTGATATTAAAAGTTGAGCAAAATCGTAATTGTGCTAGCGCAATCGCCATTTACGTTTCAATTCTCACCGCAATCTCAGAGCTGTGGTTAAACATTTCAAAATTACTTTACAAAGTACACTTACAATCATATTAACACTTTCTAATAATTTAAAAAAAAATATTGCACAAAAGTTTTAATAGCTTAAAGATATTAGATCTCGGGTGTTAGCAAAAAAAACTGCAAAGTAATTTAACATAGAAATACATACAGATACTTTGCTAAAGATGCATTGTTATATATATAGATATGTCTATATATGTGTACATATATATTCATTTTTTAATATGTGTATATATGTATTGACAGACAAATATACACATATACACACATAAATATATACATGGACAAAAATATTGGCACCCCTGCATTTCTGTCAGATAATGCACCATTTCACCCAGAAAATTGTTGCAATTTCAAATGTTTAGGCATTCTCATGTTTATTTTCTTCCTAGATTTAGAGTTCTGCGTTAGCCGTCAAAACCAGCGTTAGGGGGTCCTAACGCTGGTTTTGGTCTACCGCTGGTATTTAGAATCTTGTTGGTAAGGGTCTAACGCTCACTTTCCAGCCGCGACTTTTCCATACCGCAGATCCCCTTACGTAAATTGCGTATCCTATCTTTTCAATGGGATCTTTCTAATGCCAGTATTTAGAGTCTTGTCTGAAGTGAGCATTAGAAATCTAACAACAAAACTCCAGCCACAGAAAAAAAGTCAGGAGTTAAGAGCTTTATGGTCTAATGCCGGTTCATAAAGCTCTTAACTACTGTGCTCTAAAGTACACTAACACCCATAAACTACCTATGCACCCCTAAACCGAGGCGCCGCCACTCTATTTCATTTTTTTAACCCCTAATCTGCCGACCGCACACCACTGCAACCTACATTATCCCTATGTACCCCTAATCTGCTGCCCCTAACATCGCCGACCCCTACATAATATTTATTACCCCCTAATCTGCCCCCCCCAACGTCGCCGCTACCTACCTACAATTATTAACCCCTAATCTGCTGACCGGTGTTAGGGGTAGGGTTAGACAGCTTTAGGGGTTAATACATTTATTATAGTAGCGGTGAGGTCCGGTCAGCAGATTAGGGGTTAATAACTGTAGGTAGGTAGCGGCGACGTGGGGGGGGCAGATTAGGGGGTAATAAATATTATGTAGGGGTCGGCGATGTTAGGGGCAGCAGATTAGGGGTATATAGGCATAACGTAGGTTGCGGCGGTATACGGAGCGGCAGATTAGGGGTTAAAAATAATATGCAGGGGTCAGCGATAGTGGGGGCAGCAGATTAGGGGTTAATAAGTGTAAGGCTAGGTGTGTTTAGACTCGGGGTACATGTTAGGGTGTTAGGTGCAGACTTAGGAAGTGTTTCCCCATAGGAAACAATGGGGCTGTGTTAGGAGCTGAACGCTGCTTTTTTGCAGGTGTTAGTTTTTTTTTTCAGCTCAAACTGCCCCATTGTTTCCTATGGGGGAATCATGCATGAGCACGTTTTTTAAGCTGGCCGCGTCCGTAAGCAACGCTGGTATTGAGAGTTGCAGTGGCGGTAAATATGCCTGTACGCTCCCTTTTTGGAGCTTAACGCAGCCCTTCAGACAACTCGAAATACCAGCGTTGTTTAAAAGGTGCGGGGGAAAAAAAACATGCGTAGCTAACGCACCCCTTAGGCCGCAAAACTCTAAATCTAGGCGTTTGTTTGTATTGATATGACACAAAAAAGTGGAGAGAAAAAAAAAGTCAAATCTGACACATAAGAAAATTGCAATTTGAGAATTAAAAAAACTGTTTATTCATATAATACACGTTTGATGCACAAGTTGAATGAGTGTAAACACAACCTCTTTTGTTCATTACTATTGCAACTATGTATTTGAATGTTTCCTATCCCTATGCGTAATATGTGCAGAGATCTCTTTATAATATATAACCCATAACATAGTTGCAATAGTAATGAACAATAGAGGTTGTGCTTTTCAACTTGTACATTAAACGTGTATTATATGAACAAACCGTTTTTTTAATTCACAAATTGCAATTTTCTTACGTGTGTTAGACCGCGTCTGAAATAGGCGTGGTCTCTTGTATGATTGGTTACTTTTGTTATTGCTCCAGCATTGGCCCTTTTTCAATTGCCGGTTAGGGCAGCTACGGCAATTAACTCTTGACAAAGTCTGATTGTATACAGACGAATCGCGAGAGGATTGGTCCCTACCAGATCTACACCTAGGAGTCATCTTCCCTTACTTCTGCATTCGGTTTTGATGGAAGTCGTAGAAGGGGAATCGATAGAACTACCAGAGTTTGGCAAGAACCAGAGGGACCTTTTTGAACACATTTGCACTTTTAACATAATCGCATTCTTGAATTTTACCTTTTGTAAGTTGCCATATGTGTGTGCGCTTACTACCTATTAAATGATTTGCACCTGAGTCGGGTTGCGCCTGTGCTTTTTCTTTTCAGCGTTAATTTGGATGGAGTGCTTGATAAATGTAGAGCATGGAAAAAATAATAAAAACATACAGGGAGGAGAGAAGATTGTAACTGATAGAGGAACACAGAGTGGGTGTTAGTGTAGTTAATATTTCCATTTGTGTTGACAGAGAGAGAGGGGCAGAGAGAATATACAGAGACACAGAAAGAGAGAACCACAGAGATAGAGAGACAGGAATAGTGAGATGCAGAGATAAAGAGAGATATTCAGTCAGAGAGAGAGTCAGGCAAAGAGATAGAGAAACAGGCAGGCAGATAGATCAATAGACAGACAGACAGACAGACATGCAGAGAGAGAGAGAGGCAGAGAAAGAGAGAGAGAGAGAGAGAGAGAGAGAGAGAGAAAGGCGGAAATAGTCAGACACTATTAAATTCTTAAACTTAGAAACCCAATAGCTCAAGACTACAACGCAAAATGCATTAATCTGAAAAAATGTAGTATTTTAACATATGTATAATTAAATTTTCATATAAACAGGAAATTCAATGGCAACAAATTTTAAATTCCAATAAACCATTAAAAAGCATGGACAATTTTAACTTAACGTCCCCCACACCCTGAAAGTTTTGCATTGAGATTATCAATTACATCATTGATGATATAACACGACATGGTTGATGACACCATAAATTACATCACTTCTGTCATCACCTATGATATAATCAATTGCATAACTAGCGACATCATCTATAATATCATCAATGGCATCACCCATGACATCATCCTATAGTGAGTCAATATATATACATATACCTGCATATAATATATATATATATATATATATATATATATGTGTGTGTGTGTGTGTGTGTGTTTTGTAGTGTTATTATTTAGTAATGTAATTCATTATATAATAAATTATTGCAGGCTCAGTATCAGCATAAAAGGTTAAAAAATGGGATTGTTTCAGGATAGAGGTTTGATAGGGTAAGCAGGAGCTTATGTGTAAGGTAGTGGTCTGTCTGTGTTAGTAGAGATGCAAAGGACAATGCTGACTGTGAAGAATAGGGATGACATTTTAACATTTAGGCTAGGTGTGATAGAGAGAAGTAAAAGGGTAAAGAGGAGGCAATGAGAGAACAAAAGTGAATACAAGCAGACTAATATATAGAGAATGCAGTGTGTGAGAAAAGAAAAGAGGACGGTGAAGATACTGATTAAGAGAGAGTGTAGAAGAGTGAAGAGAAGGCTGAGGGAGAAAATCCTGAGAAAATAATGAAGATGATGGTGTGTAATCATTAGAAAAATAGGGTGAACAAAGGTTGATTGGGCTCACAGAAAGAAAAGCTAATACATTGAAGAGGACTGAGGTTGTGAGGAAAACAGTTGCTTGTTGCTTAGAAAGGTAGAAGGTTGTGTAGGTGATTGGAAGGGGGGATCAGAGAGTAACAAAGACTATGTGAAAAAATGCCTATGTGAAAAGTTAATAGGTAGTTACCTTAGTTAGAGACTGGAACTAATTGTGCAGCAGATGTGTAGCAGGCCCAGGATAGGTAGCAAATATGAGTACACCAGATCAGCAGCAGCAGAAGTAGCTCAGAAGACGGCAATCAGAAGATATATCAGTAGTCATAGTTTAATTCCAGATTAGTAAGCAGGAACCAAGCTTCACACCAAAAGGTTGAAATTATATAATAAACCAAAATTGTGTTCCATGGGTCAATAACCAAGCAATAAGTCTACCAATCACAGAACAATAAGGGTGAGGCAAAAAACATAAACCAGGGTGCAAGTCAGGGTCAGGCATAAATAGTTCCAAAACACAGAATTGGCATCAGTAAGCAACTTTTAAAATTTAACCCAGAGTGCCGGGGGGCGGAGCCAACTAGCATGGAAGCCAGACACACATTTCAGGAGCTCCCAACATAAGCCATAATTTTACAGGTTTTCATGAATACTGTATTCTTCTTTATTCTCAGCCTTGATACCAGAGAGATAAACATTCATTTTGCTACTCTGGGGGTGACATAGCTGCATTGGTTAATACCAGAGGTCCCTATTTTTTTTAGCTTCAGCTGATACGGTACATACGCAAAGCTATGGACGCTCTCTTTCTAAGGCAGCTGAAGGAGCTGCTCGATTATCATAATGAAGCTCTTTTGTATGCTGTGACTGAGGCTTTCAAACCCCTCACTGCTCATGCTGCTGTTTCACCTACCGAGATCGTCTATGGGGAGAGGAACTCAGTAACAACAATTGACCCGCGAAAGCCGCCATTTTGCTTTGCAAATGCAGTTCACGCCTCACTACCTGCTGACACGGAGGATACAGAGGAGCAGGGAGCCGCTGATAAACGGGTCTCCAATATGAGGCTGCATGGCTTGCCACTGAGGGCGCACAATTTGGGAGGTATGCCGCTCATAACCTACACCCCTAAAATAACTCGGATCCACTCGACTGGCTAGTACCGCATGCAGAGGAGAAGCGCTCAAGCTCACGCAGTCTTACCTTTTTCTTCAGACGCGGTCGACAGGGGAGCTGCTCCAAGCTTTAATGTTCCTGGCCTCTAGCCAGGTATGCACTCCCACCCGATCAATGGTTCCATTGTCGCTGCCATCGCCATCATACACATGCATGGGTCCTGCAACGCTCCGGAGTGGGGTAGAAAACTTTCCCTTATGGTATGCTGCGCCACGGCGCTTTCTCTCACCCAGGAGAAGACTTGTTGTGGGTTAAACTCTGGTCAGAATCCCAGTACCGTCTCAATGCCCACAGACCTATGTACTGAACATGGAGGACACTTTATATTATAGAACTCAGGTTGTAACATTCTAATCACGCTATAGGATAGTCACCTATGTTTGCATAAAACGTTTCTGTTATACATCAATGTTATATAGTTTTACTCTTCAGTTTGGTTATTATGCGCAACAAAGTACCCCTTGACATCTACCCTTATTGCCTGAAGCTTACTCTTACTGTTTCAAACGCAGGGTTATATATCTGTTACTTCAGCAGGGTGATAACTGTATCAGGATCATGCATGCATGTCTTTATATTTTGGCCTGTTTTAGTATGTAGCCTACACCACGCTAAGACACTGATGTGACCTTGCCATTTCATTCTTTTGCATATTAAGGGGCTATGTTTGCAAATTGCTGTTCTGACTTTCACAGTTGACTGTTTTATCAACCGGTTTAACCCCTTGTTATTGTTTGGCCCTGAACATACTTATTAGATGTATAGTGGGTTGTGTCACTTTTGGTTTTTGCTATATCATATTTGCTCCCTACCAGACGCTTATTTTGCTCAGCTATTACTGCTCCTAAGATAAATACAAGTTACTGTAGGTTTGCATCTCTCTATTCTCCTCATAAGCAGAACTCTAGTATTATAGAAACTGAGACTACTCAAATTAATAAGCTAAGGTCACACCTCCTAATTGTCGCCTAAATAAGCATCTTACCCTTCAAAGTTTCCTGCTGACTCATTTAACTATGTTTTATTTATGCTAACTAGATTGTTTTATGAGATGATAAAAATGATCTTATACTGTATTATATCATATCTATAGGCTTATTATTGTTTGCACTCCCTATGTGATCATTAGAATTCCAATATCTCACTATATAGTTTTCCAAATGTACAAACTCTTACATCATATATATATTTATTGTGCTTGGGTGCAACATTAGTACGTGACTTCTTGCCGCCAGCGGCCGAGGCGGCGGGATGGTATATTTTTCATGTAGACAATCTCACAGCATAGCTCTAGATACAACCTCTTAATATCATATCACCTGTAGCACATAAGTAATGTCCCAGCTCTCTTTGGTGTATTAAGTTTGCAGTTTAGTTTCTCATATTATATCTCCAATCGATGTATGAGCCTGTTAAGCTCTGATGATCTCCAGATTACTTATCCTAAAGTATATACCGAGGAATGCTTTAATCATATTATAAATTAAAGCCTTTGCTATGATTTAATCACTGTTACCTCAGGTAGTACCACCTTCTAGCGCAGGCAGGACCTGCATCTATATCTAGTTGCACAATGTCCCACCTCTAAAATCACTACGAGCACTATTAGGCTCTCCCTATTGGCATCATAGTGACTTCTTAAGTTTTAATATGTGGAATACAGCCTCCATTTATGCCCAACTAGTCCTCCATACAGGCATGTAGTCCTGCATTATTACAAAATAGCATACTCTTCGCTTAGATGCAACGCTCTGTCACATTGGTTCCTTCAATTTAGTGGCCCCTCCATGACTGTTATATGTATGGCTATTATTGAGTACATCTCTTTTGTTATGAGTCCACTTCTTACATTTAAATTCTCACCTCCCCCCCCCCCACCATCACCATCATCTCTCTATAATATACCTCCCTATAAGGGAGATTTCACCATGCGGTTTATCTTGCACATACCGCACCTTAGATATGGTACCATATTTACACATCATACCACATCATCTAATCGAAATGATTGATATTGCTTGAAAAACAACTTGTTAATCTACTCTACTTATGAGAACCTATAAAGTACCTACTGTATGTTTACTAATGAAAATGAGGTTCCAATCTTCAGTTTAGTATTATTTTCAATGTGCATCTTGTTTTTCTACATGGAAACAGTCTTGTTGTGATTTACTATATCTGTGTTATTTCCTTTTGTTTATTATCATGCATAAGCTGTATTGCTTTTACCACAACCTCAATAAAAATTTGTTAAAAAAAAAAAAAAATTTAACCCAGAGTGCCAAAACACCTGCAGTGTAATTTCTGATGCAAAGGTCACAAATAGTGCTACCATTCGTGCAGGTCAATCTTTGATGAATGCCAGTAACTTAAAAGGAGCCACAGCCACAAGATTCTTAGAACCTCATTGCCAGCAACGTCAGTAAGGAGCAAAAGCAACAGTATCCAAAGTGCACTCTTAATTAACCACAGCACTAGCTTTAGCACTGCAATCCCTCACAGACTGCTCCTTGTTAGCATGACCGGAGCTTTGCACAATTAACATAGTCTGACAAATAAAAAAAATAAACTTATTTTAAGCATATTGACAATTTAGAAATTGATACAGATAACAATACTGATATATACCTATCGGGAATTGACAGTAAAAATGCACTAATGTTAGAAAACTATACAAGATTCTATCCTATTGCAACACACACAAACATGAAATACATTAGCCTCATTAACCCAATATAAAATAAAACAGTAAATTAAAGGGACATTGTGCATTTGGAAATTGGATGTGGAGAGTTAGCAATGAAGAGAGAGAGAAGAATATCCAGAGAGGACTGAATGCTGAACCCGAATAATGATAATGTTGTTTATCAGGAAAGAGTGAATAGGGGTTCAGATGGCCTTGACTGCAGGCATGGGAGGCTTGGCTAATTTGTGAGAGCTGCAGGCCAACTTAGAAGCAAGAGAGAATAGGAGCCCCTGGACACAAAATAGACAAAACATGGCCCATCATGACTTGAGAGACATGGAAATTATTAAGAGGTATCACTTAAAGGGACACTGAACACAAATATTTTCTTTCGTGATTCAGATCATGTTATTTTAAGCAACTTTCTAATTTACTCCTATTATCAAATTTTCTTCATTCTCTTGTTAGGTGATTGTTAGGATATAGATTATTTGCTGGCTGCAGAAGGAGGAGTGTATAAGCACTTAGGTTCTTCTTGTTGTCTTTTTATTGTGAATAACACTGGTAGAATACACCATGCTATTGATAATTTGTATGACATTCAATCACAGATACGTAAACAGGCTAAAGGTCTCTTTGATGGTATAGATTGGTCCTTTGCTCTGGGTTCCTGGCTAGGAGCCATTAGTATGAAAATTTTAATAGGTATTGCATTTATTCTTTTTCTCTTTCTTGCTTTTTTTAATATATCAGCTTACTGAGTGTCTGATTAATAAGCTTACCAGTACTCATCATTCTCTTTTCCACAATGTAACTAATCAGCCATCTCTCTATAGAGTTGTTTATATTCATTAATTTTTCCTTTTATGTTATTCTGTTAGAATAAAAGGGTGGTATGTTAGGATATATTAGCATGACCGATGCCATTTTGTTTTAGGCATCCATTTAGTCTAAGAATGGTTTATTATAATAGCTTATTAGGTATCAAGAAATATGTAGATGTTATGAATATTTGTACAAGTGACTGGCCTTGTGAATGTTCTGGGCAATGCGCCTGGAAGCCTGTTATCTATGTAAGATGCCCACATGGCCTTGCTTTGGACTGGGCTATGTGCCCAGATGTACTTTTATTATGGTTATAGAAATACTTCTTCTTAAAACTCCTTTTTACCCAATTATAATAATGAGCTTCTTTCTTTCCTGAGAAACACTGTGTAAAATGATGTAGTTATGAACGTGTCATTGTTTAACCCTATATGCTGTAACGATTGCCTATAAAATGTATCATACCTCTTCTAATAAACAGAACAGACTGACTTGCTGCGTGGTCTGAGTCCTGTTCCCGAGATCTCGTCAAGTAACCATTTAATTTCCAGGTGAAGGTGTAGGATAAAGGTCAAATGCTAACTGACACTCCCCCCCCCCCTGAAAATAACAATTAACAGTGATGCAGGTTATGGCTGCAGGGCCTGGCTGCACACGCCTGTAATCTTCAATTCTAGTCCATCATAGAAAGCATACAACAAATTCACTGGAGGTGCAGAACTAAGAATGAGTGCACATTTAAAGTACACTCCCCACAAAAGGTCAACAAGATAATTGTGGTGTGCTGCTGCCTACACAATCTAGCACTGTGTGATGACCTTTTGGGGAAAGGCCACTGTAAAAGGTTGTGGAAGAGCCAGAAAATCTTGAAGGTAATGGGGAGTTTTCAGAGGGTAGCCAGGTTTGATACAAAATTATACTTGTATTCCTCCAAGGTACATATGAGTATTGACATTACCTGTATCCTTTCTATGTTACATATTACTGATAGCTTCATAGGTTGCAGTGTTAAGCAGCCCCAAATGTATAACAGATGTGAAAGGGATAGATATAATTTTGATATTTAATTTTCAGAAATGTGGATATGAAAGCAACTTTAAATGATCAATTATACGTTCATATTGCCCTTGTTCATATATATTCCTTCTGAACATTGCTTAATGTATTATTCTCATAATATCAACTTCACAATAGAACACTATAAGATTTCTGAAACCAAAGAAACCTACATATCTTTCCCTATTTGGATTTAAATGATGAGTGCAAAATATACAGGTCTGATTGGGTTCCACTAATAAATCAAGTGTTGGTTAAATTGTTGCTGTTGTAAACATTGCATCAAAGGTACCAATCTATTTCATAATTATTATATTTTATATTTTATATATTCTTTTATATATATTTTATATTATATTTTTTTCAATAGGAAAAAGACATCTTCATGTGTGATAAGTACACTAGCAGAATGAAAGAACAAACAGGTTTTCCAAAAATAAAATCATCTTTATTTTGTTAATAATATAAATTATATTTGTATTATTCTCATTTAGATAATTGTTCATATAATAATCACATATACATTGTGCATTAAAACAGATAAGAAATACATTTCTATTATGAAACATTAATATTGTGAAATATAACTTTAAAAAGAAATGTGGTTTTAATGCTCACACTATTTTTGTTTTGTTTATAATTACATTATAAAATGTGTACTATGTCATTATGGCATAAAAAAAAAAAAAACTTTTTCACATAAATGTGTGATAAAACACAACATAAATAAATGTTTAGATTTGCTGTAAAATTTTCTTTTTTTTTATAAATTTAAAATGAACATTTATATTGAAGTATGTTACGTTTGTTTGTTTTGTTTTTTAAACATGTAATGGAAATATTTATCTATCATATGTATGTTTTTAACATTTGCAAATGTATAATACACATAGATACGCTAGCAATTGAGTAACGCTTGCTGATGAATGTAACAGCAACATTTTCTACTTGGGAAAATAGTGACTCAAAATCACTAATGTACCTATGATTGTAACATATTAGAAGGGGTTAAAACAGATTTGATGGATAAATATTGATATGCGGATTGGATATAATACACATCTCTTTTATAATTTAAACATGTACTTTTTTGTTTTGCTTTTCATCACCAGTAGATCAGGTTTAGGCAGTCTTTCTTAGCTGCAGTGGTAGTAATCTACAAGTCAGGTCAGGTTTAGCAGATATTTCAGCACTGCTGAGTGACAATGAGAAAGTCTTGCTGTTGTTCAGATACTAGTCTGCCCTTCAAATCATTAAATAAGATTACTGCTCTACCTTTATCACTACTCTTCAAATCCAAAACATCTGTTCTCCACTCGCAATATCCTTCTTCACCTAACCTAAACCCCTATCAACACTTCTCTCTCAGTCCAAGATTTTTCCAGCCACATCAAAAATGAAATAATCTCTCAAAATATAACCAATCTCCGACCCCTAAACTGTTTACAAACATCCAAACCCCACATACCAAAAAAATCCTGCTCTTTGCCTCTTTTACTGTGAAGTTTTTGTCTTTATATTATCCCCTTACCTCACTACCAGACCCTCAATCCCACCCCCTCACAACTACTCCTCAAATATATCTTCAATCTCTCCTTCAGCATTGGTATATTTTCCTCATCCATGAAACATAGATTAATCACACCTAGCCTAAAAAAAAAAGACTTTCAATCCATCCTTACCCTCCAACTACTGCCCTGTTTCTCTATCCCCCCTTGCCTAAAAACATCTGGAAAGGCTAATCTATATATATCTTTTACATTCCCTCCCATTGACTCCCTCCTGGATCTATTGCAATCTAGATTTGACCCCAGCACTCCATAGAGATAGCTATTATAAAGTTTAATAATGACCTACTTATAGCAAAGGCCATTTATCTCTTTTAATCCTTCATGATGTTTCTGCAGCCTTTGATACTGTTGACTAATTGATCTTGCTCCAAACCCTTCATTATATGCACTTTGAGCCACAGACCTTTAAATGAGTCTCTAACTGTAGCTTTAGTCTATCCTTCTCCATCACATCCTCTTCCCATTTACTTCATTCTGTTGGGGTTCCACAAGGCTCTGTTCTTGGTCACCTTCTCTTTTTTTAATCTCTACCTCTTACTTTGGTTTCTGAATAAAGTCTCATGGGCTTCAGGATCATTTGTAGGCTGATTACATTCATATCTACCTCTCTGCACTAGGCCTATCCCCTTCCTTTTAATTCATGTTACTATTTGTCTTTTTAATATTTCCTCCTGGATCTCCTCACATTACTTTAAGCTAAATCTCTCTAAACTGCACTCATTATCAACATTCATGGCCCACAATAACACTGCTTCCCACTATATATTTGTCCTTGTCTCCAGATTCTCTCACTTCAATCCCTTTCTTTGCTCACCACCTTCTCTCCTTCTCTCTTGTTACATCCTATCATTCCTGTCTACAGGATGGCCCTAGTCCACACTGTTCAGGGATATTCTACATTTTTCTTACCTCAATTCTTCTCCTTTTTCATCCTCTTGAACCTTAGCATGTAAGTCTATGAGCCCAGCTGTCCTGTAGATCACCAATATTGAAGTTTATTTTCACAGTTTACAACTCTTGGCAGGGCCCTCTATCTATTTGTGACTTATAAATGCTACATTTGCATATTATGCCAAAGCAGAAAAAGCAAAACAAAAAAAAACAAAGCAGAAAAAAGGGCGCCTCCTAGTGTAGCCAATAAATCACAAGTGAGGAGTAAAGAAAATTAAACATACTCACAATTTAGAAAGGCAGAGATAATGCCTAGGAGAACGGTCTGGGAACTTCACAGTGTCCCAGCAAACTGTGCACCGTACTGTGGCTGCTCCTCCCAGAAACAGAGTGGAAATCTGCAGTTTGTAGAAATATAGAAAAGAAGAGGGCGACCCCTAGTGCAAATCAATTGTGGAGATGTAGTGGATATAAACTTGCGATAACAAAGGAATACTCACAAATTGTATTGCACACTGTAGTGCAAATAGAGTGTACTAGGTATATTATAGTGACCTAGTGCACATATGTACCAAGGCTATGCTGCTGCAATTGGAGATGGGCTCCAGGTGAACTGCTGGTGAACGTCAGATGGAAAAAAGAAGACTCCAGTATAGAAATAAGTAAAAATATTTAATAAAATAGTAAAAACAAACACAGATCAGACAATGAATCTATTTCAATATCAAAACGTTAGTGGAAGCTCTGAAATTAAACTAGATATAAACTAGATATAGCAATGTCAAAAGTTTTTTTTCATTCTCTATCTAGATGCAGGTTTCACGTCACTAGACACACACCCCCTATTATATACATGTAGGGTACACATAGTGCAGGATTCACGTCACTAGACACACACACCCCATTATATACATGTAGGGTACACATAGCGCATATTACAGGGAGTGCAGAATTATTAGGCAAGTTGTATTTTTGAGGATTAATTTTATTATTGAACAACAACCATGTTCTCAATGAACCCAAAAAACTCATTAATATCAAAGCTGAATAGTTTTGGAAGTAGTTTTTAGTTTGTTTTTAGTTATAGCTACTTTAGGGGGATATCTGTGTGTGCAGGTGACTATTACTGTGCATAATTATTAGGCAACTTAACAAAAAACAAATATATACCCATTTCAATTATTTATTTTTACCAGTGAAACCAATATAACATCTCAACATTCACAAATATACATTTCTGACATTCAAAAACAAAACAAAAACAAATCAGTGACCAATATAGCCACCTTTCTTTGCAAGGACACTCAAAAGCCTGCCATCCATGGATTATGTCAGTGTTTTGATCTGTTCATCATCAACATTGCGTGCAGCAGCAACCACAGCCTCCCAGACACTGTTCAGAGAGGTGTACTGTTTTCCCTCCTTGTAAATCTCACATTTGATGATGGACCACAGGTTCTCAATGGGGTTCAGATCAGGTGAACAAGGAGGCCATGTCATTAGATTTTCTTCTTTTATACCCTTTCTTGCCAGCCACGCTGTGGAGTACTTGGACGCGTGTGATGGAGCATTGTCCTGCATGAAAATCATGTTTTTCTTGAAGGATGCAGACTTCTTCCTGTACCACTGCTTGAAGAAGGTGTCTTCCAGAAACTGGCAGTAGGACTGGGAGTTGAGCTTGACTCCATCCTCAACCCGAAAAGGCCCCACAAGCTCATCTTTGATGATACCAGCCCAAACCAGTACTCCACCTCCACCTTGCTGGCGTCTGAGTCGGACTGGAGCTCTCTGCCCTTTACCAATCCAGCCACGGGCCCATCCATCTGGCCCATCAAGACTCACTCTCATTTCATCAGTCCATAAAACCTTAAAAAAATCAGTCTTGAGATATTTCTTGGCCCAGTCTTGATGTTTCAGCTTGTGTGTCTTGTTCAGTGGTGGTCGTCTTTCAGCCTTTCTTACCTTGGCCATGTCTCTGAGTATTGCACACCTTGTGCTTTTGGGCACTCCAGTGATGTTGCAGCTCTGAAATATGGCCAAACTGGTGGCAAGTGGCATCTTGGCAGCTACACGCTTGACTTTTCTCAGTTCATGGGCAGTTATTTTGCGCCTTGGTTTTTCCACACGATTCTTGTGACCCTGTTGACTATTTTGAATGAAACGCTTGATTGTTCGATGATCACGCTTCAGAAGCTTTGCAATTTTAAGAGTGCTGCATCCCTCTGCAAGGTATCTCACTATTTTTGACTTTTCTGAGCCTGTCAAGTCCTTCTTTTGACCCATTTTGCCAAAGGAAAGGAAGTTGCCTAATAATTATGCACACCTGATATAGGGTGTTGATGTCATTAGACCACACCCCTTCTCATTACAGAGATTTACATCACCTAATATGCTTAATTAGTAGTAGGCTTTCGAGCCTATACAGCTTGGAGTAAGACAACATGCATAAAGAGGATGATGTGGTCAAAATACTCATTTGCCTAATAATTCTGCACTCCCTGTAGATAGATTCAGTCACACCTCTCAGAGATTGATATCATACAGCCTTCTAGTCATCGGAACAGAATTACAGCTTGTATTATACTACTGATAGAGAATGAAAAAAACTTTTGACATTGCTATATCTAGTTTAATTTCAGAGCTTCCACTAACGTTTTGATATTGAAATAGTTCAATGGTCCAATGTGCACACAATCTGATCTAACATACTTAGGTTATTATTGTACGAATAATATTTTTCTTTAAATTTAGAAACTTTCAATGCACTAAGCTTAGAAAGATTTTTCGTAGATTGCAGACAGAGCATTTTTATTGGTTCAGCCATACACACCCCTCTCATTAGGTGCAAACTATTTATTTTCAAATCGTGATACATTTTTTACTGTTTCTATTCCAGGATTAGTCTATAGGGTGTTATTATATTGAAAATGTGGTAACTCACCATATATATGTACTCTATACGTACTTTTTAGCACTACAACGGACATCATATATTAGTATTGTTATGTAGGGATAAGAGTTTGATGGTTCACAATATCTATGATGAATATATGTATCTTAACTTATGGTATTTATTTGTTGTAACTTTATGACACATTTGTTTAGTATCGCATTGTATTTAGAATTGTCTATCAGAATTTAAGAAACTGTTTTTGTATCTTTCTGACATGTTGTCAGGAACTAACGTGGTTAATTAGTGCAGCACCTGTGTAATGTAATTCAGCTGTCAAACATTTAGTGTGCACTGGTATATATGAAGGAGACTCCAGTTCAGTCAGTATTATTTGCCTGAGGAAAAAGCGCGGTCAGCGCTTAGAAACGCGTAGCATTTTCAACACAGATTCATTGTCTGATCTGTGTTTGTTTTTACTATTTTATTAAATATTTTTACTTATTTCTATACTGGAGTCTTCTTTTTTCCATCTGACGTTCACCAGCAGTTCACCTGGAGCCCATCTCCAATTGCAGCAGCATAGCCTTGGTACATATGTGCACTAGGTCACTATAATATACATAGTACGCTCTATTTGCACTACAGTGTGCAATACAATTTGTGAGTATTCCTTTGTTATCGCAAGTTGATATCCACTACATCTCCACAATTGATTTGCACTAGGGGTCCCCCTCTTCTATATTTCTAAAAATTTGCATATTATACCTATGTATATAATGCTTCAGAATCTTGTGACACTCTATAAATAAATATAAAATAATAAAATATAAAAAAATAAATAAAACATAAATAAAAATAATAATAATAATAATCACAATTATTATTATCTTTTTAAGAAAGTAAATATGATACAAAGATGACATAGCATTACTCAGCAATCAGTTTCATTTCTGTGTATTATCCAAAGTGCAAATATCAATGTCATCCCACAGGACTCTCTGTATATATCACCTAATATGCTATTTTAATTTATAATGTATTATTAATCTGTGATATTCCCATGGTGGATGACCTTTGCCAGATGTATAGAGATGCACTAACAGGATATTTGTTTGGAGAACCATCTTCATTGTCAGCAAAGTTTTTTGTTGTTTTTTTTTTTTTTCAAAAAATGTTGTGGAATATCATTCAATGAGTAATGTCTGCACTTTTTTAGAATGTGTGTAAATGATTACTAAATGGTGTGTCATATGTGTTCTTAATGGCAATGAAACGTCAGGAGATCATGAAAACATTCTAATAGAATAATTAGGTAAGCTTTTAACACTCTGTGTGCTTGAAAGGGATGTCATGTTTAATACAATGGCAATTTATTTTTCTTATTGAGAATATCAATGTCTATTGTATTTTGTGTTTTTAATAATGGGTAATTACATCTTTTTAAGGTCTGCGTCTTAGTAGAACTTATCCTCTCATAGATAATTTCACATGCAAAACTAACGGCTAGATTTGGAGTTTTGTCGGTAACGACCCGAAAAACTAACGCCGGCTTTTTTCTGGCCGCACCATAAAAATAACTCTGGTATTGAGAGTCCACAGAATGGCTGCGTTAGGCTCCAAAAAAGGAGCGTAGAGCATTTTTAACGCAGCTTCAACTCTCGATACCAGAGTTGCTTATGGACGCGGCCAGCCTCAAAAACGTGCTCGTGCACGATTCCCCCATAAGAAACAATGGAGCTATTTGAGCTGAAAAAAAACCAAACACCTGCAAAAAAGCCGCGTTCAGCTCCTAACTCAGCCCAATTGTTTGCTATGCGGAAACACTCCCTACGTCTGCACCTAACACTCTAACATGTACCCCAAGTCTAAACACCCCTAACCTTACACTTATTAACCCCTAATCTGCCGCCCCCGCTATCGCTGACCCCTGCATATTATTATTAACCCCTAATCTGCCGCTCCGTAAACCGCCGCTACTTACATTATCCCTATGTACCCCTAATCTGCTTCCCTAACATCGCCGACCCCTATATTATATTTATTAACCCCTAATCTGCCCCCCACAACGTCGCCTCCACCTGCCTACACTTATTAACCCCTAATCTGCCGAGCGGACCTGAGCGCTACTATAATAAAGTTATTAACCCCTAATCCGCATCACTAACCCTATAATAAATAGTATTAACCCCTAATCTGCCCTCCCTAACATCGCCGACACCTAACTTCAATTATTAACCCCTAATCTGCCGACCGGAGCTCACCGCTATTCTAATAAATGTATTAACCCCTAAAGCTAAGTCTAACCCTAACACTAACACCCCCCTAAATTAAATATAATTTTAATCTAACGAAATTAATTAACTCTTATTAAATAAATTATTCCTATTTAAAGCTAAATACTTACCTGTAAAATAAATCCTAATATAGCTACAATATAAATTATAATTATATTATAGCTATTTTAGGATTAATATTTATTTTACAGGTAACTTTGTATTTATTTTAACCAGGTACAATAGCTATTAAATAGTTAAGAACTATTTAATAGCTAAAATAGTTAAAATAATTACAAATTTACCTGTAAAATAAATCCTAACCTAAGTTACAATTAAACCTAACACTATACTATCAATAAATTAATTAAATAAACTACCTACAATTACCTACAATTAACCTAACACTACACTATCAATAAATTAATTAAATACAATTCCTACAAATAAATACAATTAAATAAACTTGCTAAAGTACAAAAAATAAAAAAGAACTAAGTTACAAAAAATAAAAAAATATTTACAAACATAAGAAAAATATTACAACAATTTAAAAATAATTACACCTACTCTAAGCCCCCTAATAAAATAACAAAGCCCCCCAAAATAAAAAAATGCCCTACCCTATTCTAAATAACTAAAGTTCAAAGCTCTTTTACCTTACCAGCCCTGAACAGGGCCCTTTGCGGGGCATGCCCCAAGAAGTTCAGCTCTTTTGCCTGTAAAAAAAAACATACAATATCCAAGCCCCCCAACATTACAACCCACCACCCACATACCCCTAATCTAACCCAAACCCCCCTTAAATAAACCTAACACTAAGCCCCTGAAGATCTTCCTACCTTGTCTTCACCTCACCGGGTTCAACGATCTGTCCAGAAGAGCTCCTCCGATGTCCTGATCCAAGCCCAAGCGGGGGGCTGAAGAGGTCCATGATCCGGCTGAAGTCTTCATCCAAGCGGGAGCTGAAGAGGTCCATGATCCGGATGAAGTCTTCATCCAAGCGGGAGCTGAAGAGGTCCATGATCCGGATGAAGTCTTCTATCAACGGCATCTTCAATCTTCTTTCTTCCGGATCCATCTTGCAGACCTCCGACGCGGAACATCCTGCTGGCCCGACGGACTAACGACGAATGACGGTTCCTTTAAGGGACGTCATCCAAGATGGCGTCCCTCGAATTCCGATTGGCTGATAGGATTCTATCAGCCAATCGGAATTAAGGTAGGAAAATTCTGATTGGCTGATGGAATCAGCCAATCAGATTCAAGTTCAATCCGATTGGCTGATTCAATCAGCCAATGAGATTGAGCTCACAATCTATTGGCTGTTCCGATCAGCCAATAGAATGTGAGCTCAATCTGATTGGCTGATTGGATCAGCCAATCGGATTGAACTTGATTCTGATTGGCTGATTCCATCAGCCAATCAGAATATTCCTACCTTAATTCCGATTGGCTGATAGAATCCTTTCAGCCAATCGGAATTCGAGGGACGCCATCTTGGATGACGTTCCTTAAAGGAACCGTCATTCGTCGTTAGTCCGTCGGGCCAGCAGGATGTTCCGCGTCGGAGGTCTGCAAGATAATTCCAGAAGAAAGAAGATTGAAGATGCCGTTGATAGAAGACTTCATCCGGATCATGGACCTCTTCAGCTCCCGCTTGGATGAAGACTTCATCCGGATCATGGAACTCTTCAGCTCCCGCTTGGATGAAGACTTCAGCCGGATCATGGACCTCTTCAGCCCCCCGCTTGAGCTTGGATCAGGACATCGGAGGAGCTCTTCTGGACAGATCGTTGAACCCGGTGAGGTGAAGACAAGGTAGGAAGATCTTCAGGGGCTTAGTG